>NC_091213.1:9582714-9805214 GCF_040958095.1 Procambarus clarkii
TAAACAGAAAGGTTGGCGCCCGGGTTAACAAGCATTTTGCTATTATTTAAGAGGACGGACTATGTAAACACTGAATATTATGTTTGATAACACAAAGCCGTTCAAAATCAAACGGAGCATTTATATATAAAAATAAAAAAACATAAAATAAAATTTTAAATTCACGAGAAAACAGACATCAAGAGACTTAAAAGTATTTTTTAAAATTCATAAATGCAGCTAATGAATTATTTCAATTTTAAGATATTTAACTTTTACATTAAGAATATTTGAAGAAACTGCGAAATTCACAGAACAGACAGTAAAAACATTTGAAAAAAATCAAATTGAAACTGTTTCAAGGATTGATTTGGATAATTTTGCAATGCAATTGATATACAATGCAGTTCAAGTTGGAGGCAAAAACTGGTCGACAGAAGATCTAAACTAAGAAATATTTAAATAGATCGGTAGGTATTTTGCGCAGAAATTTCCCAAAAACTATGTCATGTAAAAATGACATTCATGAAACTTTGGATCGTTGTAAGAACCTCACAGTTTCAGCATTGATAGATTTTTAATATTAATGCGAGTTCTTTTTTTAAGTGATGCTCGTTATTGGAGAAGATATATGTATGAAGCTTGCGCTACATGCAGTTCAGACGTCTCACAAAGTCTTAAAAATGTCATATTAATTTCATATTATTACTCATATTAAATACTCCTATTAAAAACTCCTACATGCAGAGTTCTCACAACACCATATACAAGCTTGATATAAAAACGTCAGCGTTAGTGCAGTAGCAAAAGTCTCACGGCGTGTTCAATATGCATATTTTTCCCTTAAAAATAATTTCAAGCATTTCGTTCTCAACTGATACGCGAGATATTTCTGTCAAAGATTATCGCCAGTATGACTAGACGTCCTTAAAAATGTTCGCCACTCCTTGTCCAGAGGATCAACAAGGATTATCGACCTTCGATAGCCTAAACTAATCATTTAAGTACTAATTCAATTCCCAATACACTGCAATTTTCTCCAGTCGGAGCTTGATCATTCGATTTGCAATGGAATGATCATAATTTATTCACTGCCTCATGAAGTATGCTACAGCATTGCAAGGCAGCCCAACCCCGAGATAACATTTGACATGGAAAATGACTGCGTGTTTGTGGATGACAATTAAATCAATAGACAATAGACAGAGCGACTTAAAAATAGAAATACTAATAGTAGAATTCTGATACATATAGAAACAATATGTCAACAGGAAGGCATACATACGACAGATATGACAAATAGACTGACATATACTGGGGGAAGACTTGACAAACATTCAGAGAAATAGACTGAGCAGCAGATAATTATACATATCGACAGACGTAGACATTGGACAAATATATAGACAGCGGGCATACAACAAGATAGACATGGCTCACTGATCGCTCACATGAATATTCAAACAAACAGAGAGACAGGCAAAAGACGGGATACAGTAGGAGTAGACATACTCACACATTTATATATACATTACGACCAACCTAAACTATTCCTTGGCCACATTAGGAAGAAGATGCCTTTGAAAAACCTACATAGAAGCTACATAAAAGAGAAACACACACGCACACACACACACACACACACACACACACACACACACACACACACACACACACACACACACACACACACACACACGCACACACACGCACACACACAAACCCACACACACACAAATATACGTAAACAAACACGACGCTAACAGCTCGATCCCGCAGACACACGTAATAAATACAAATAGTAAATACACAGGTCCTCGAAGCCGAGCAGACAGCTGTCTTGGGTCATAGTATCTTTCGCATGGTGCCTCTGTTCACCTAGCAGTAAACAGGAACGTAGGAGTTAGACAGTGGCTTTGGGCTGCATCTTAGAGATGTACGTGAGAGAGAGAGAGAGAGAGAGAGAGAGAGAGAGAGAGAGAGAGAGAGAGAGAGAGAGAGAGAGAGAGAGAGAGAGAGAGAAATATGTCCGAAGTCAGTAAATAGACAACCAAGAGTTAGAAAGGCGGAGTCCAAGAGCTAACAGCTCCATCCTGCGGGTACAAATAGTAAATAAACACACACACACACCCACACACTCACACACACACACACACACACACACACACACACCCACACACCCACACACCCACACTCACACACACACACACACACACACACACACACACACACACACACACACACACTCACACTCACACACTCACACAACGTCAAATAATACAGTTAAACAGACTGACTGACAAACCCTGCCAGAGACGCAATAAGTCCCTTCTGCCAACCGCTGTAATACCCGAGAGATGTAATCAAGTCGCTGGAGACGTCATTCACTTCAATTCCTACCGCGATAATGAACCTGTCACTCAAATGAGGTACTTAATTACCGTACCAATAGGTGGTAGTTGCTTATTATCCCACGGGGAAAGGGGGGAAGTGGAGATTGGTGATTATATAATCGTTTCATGTGTTTAATTACCTACTTTATGTCCTCATTGGATTCACAGCAGTAACAATATTTGCTCCTGGTGTCCTGTTTTCATTATTTTAGCTTAAATATTATGCGAGTGTTTGTATGTGCATTCTTACCAAAATGAGTGCTTTGCTGGTGGAGTGATTTACCCAGTGGGCGCGTGTTAGCAAACGACGTTGACTCAACACTCAATGAACGTTGGTTAAACTTTACTCGAGCATATTTTGACCGCTGGGTAACTTCTCCTGAAACTACTGTTATTATTGTTGAGTATTTTCGTCTCCCATATTCCTGAGTTGCTGTGAGTGACTTGTTCTCTACGGCCTTCGCTTGCTTCTCCAGCTACACATTTCCCCCTAGCTTGAAACACTGTGCCGTGCCTCAGTATCTTGTAAGTTGCAAAAATGTCCCATCAGTGGCTTTAATCTTTTACTTGCAATGTCAGCTGCCATATAGTCAGTCTCTAAAGTTGAGTTCTCGTAATAATGTTATAATCTACGTGATATATTTCTCGATTTTTTCTTTAGTTTTGTGGGTGTCCAGGCCAGTTCTGCGTAAATCAGGGTTGCCATGCATAAAATGTTATCATAATACCAGATAGCTACGAACTGCAATCACTAAAATGACTCTTAGAGGCATACCACAATCAATTTTTCCTGTCTCTTTCATATATTTTATAAAGCTGCGCTCCTATATTATTGTATATATATATATATATATATATATATATATATATATATATATATATATATATATATATATATATATATATATATATATATATATATATATTATATATATTCAACCTACGGAACCATAACGGAATTGTTCAACACCTCATGAACAGCTATCGTGCGCAGATTGATGAGTGCATCATCAATCTTCTCTAACAATATTTCACAACTAGCAAAGACATCAATTCTAAATATTTCCTGATAAATCCACCAGAGAAGAAGAGTGTTATTTGGTACCAAATATTCCTTTAAATGGGATGTTCTCAGGAGGTTCGGTAAAATCGTATGTGATTTGGTATTCTCAGCATCTAACGAGATAATATCCTTGAGCCAGATTCAAGAAGCAGTTACGCAAGTACTTACGAACGTGTACATCTTTCCTCAATCTTTGACGGCTTTGTTTACAGTTATTAAACAGTTTACAAACATGAAAACTTGCCAATCAACTTTTATTATTGTTATAAATATCCTTCTGGTGCTTCGGGGCTCATTAACTGTTTAATAAATGTAAACAAAGCCGTCAAAGATTGTGGAAAGATGTACACGTTCGTAAGTACTTGCGTAACTGCTTCGTGAATCTGGCCCCATAGCCTCTATCACAGATACGAATGACGTTGTTTATTACCCACTCTCTTCCTTCTCCTGCCATATATTAAACGGATTTCCGGAGCGAATCAATCGGAATTTGTGTCTAAATCAACTGATTCCCGGTACACTATAATTGGAATCTCTATTCGACTAATTGGATTCCAATTCCTAATTAACTGGTTCCCAGTTTCCGTTGACTGAGCACCCATAAACTTGGAAACATATCTGAAATTACATATATATATATATATATATATATATATATATATATATATATATATATATATATATATATATATATATATATATATATATATATATATATATATATTTATTTATTTATTTATTTCTGAGAACTCTACTACAACGAACGATTCATAGAACTTAATGCGTAACCAAGAAATGGGAAAATTAGTGTCTAAATATATTTAGTTTTTTAAGTAAAAATAATGAGGAAACATTGTGGATCAGGAATCATTGCTTTCAATGGCTCTCATTTGGAAAACTTGGCCCAAGAGCTGATGCCCATTTCTGAAAGTTCTAATAGATAAAAACTTTTAAGTTAAAATATAAGAAAAACACACACACAGCTCAAAATCCACATCATCTACGTATCCAAATACTAATCATCCCAATATGAATTTCAGATGATGAAATAATCTAGTTTTTCCTCTCCATATCCAGAGAAAGATGAGGTAACTGCTCCCTATATCGAGAGCATCGCTCCCCGCAGATTATCCTCGCGGCGTTAACAAATTGAGCCTGTAAAATATTTTCTCGTGGTGGAAACTCCAAGCTCCTCTGGAAATGTCTTGCTGAGGTGAGGTCCCTCAGAGATTGAATTTTCAAGGGATGAATATTATTTGTGTGAGTGAACTAGATAGAAAAAAAGATAGGGGGGGAGAGAGAAAGAGAGAGAAAGAGAGAGAGAGAGAGAGAGAGAGAGAGAGAGAGAGAGAGAGAGAGAGAGAGAGAGAGAGAGAGAGAGAGAGAGAGAGAGAGAAGGAGAGAGAGAGAGAGAGAGAGAGAGAGAGAGAGAGAGAGAGAAACAGGCCAAAAGTAAATACCTGCGATAAAATGTTTGTATGAGAAAACGCTGGTGTGAGAAAATGTCCGAGAAAGAGCGAGAAAATGCGAGGTGTCAGGCGAGGTGGAGTAAGGCTGGCCAAATATTTGCTTACTTCTTTACAGTGAGTAACATCTCTAGACTCATTTGTCTGCTAGTCTGTCTGTCTCCAGGTACTTATGAATATTTGTTTGCAATCCATCTTTTCTGTTATTATATAAAACAAAATTATTTCATGACAAAATATGGAATTCTATAAATATGAAACGGTCACAATTTAACTCATTGTCAAGGGCTAAAAAATTACAGAAAGCACAGAATAAACATCAAATGTATTCGTATGATTTCACTTTAAGTCTTGCCATGGAGAAGAACAGCCAGGGCTCGCTAGCGCCCTAATAAGGCTCCCAATATAGAGGCATAGTTTATGGTACATCGCCCCCGAGTTTGGAAAAAGAATCTACTATAATTCTAGAGAAATTGGTGAAAGGTCGAAGGGGCTGCTGAAACCAATTCGCTTGCAGGGAGAAGAATTGCGACTTCGTTTTGACTCTCGTCATTGTGGACTGACTTCGAGGGACTTCCTCTTATTAAGAACAAGTCGTAGAGGTGCTTGAGCTGATGTTATTTATTTTCAAATGCAAACTTACACACGACTTCCGACAAATGTGGATCCAAATTTGTATGATACATATACTTTCGTTTGACAATCGTTTAACAGAACAATGGCTCTATATGAACATTGTTTAATGTATAAAATGTTTGAACATTTTCTACTGTGTCCAATGCTTTTTGAATAAGTGTTTAATGCATCAAATGCTGTTTCAACCTCCGTTGAAGGCATTAAATGTTGTGTCTGAATAAAATTAACTCAACAAATACTGTGTTCAAGCACTGCTAAATGTAACAACTGCTGTGTTCGAATTGTCAAATGCAACAACTCCTTTCATCGGCCGGGAATAGAACCCGTGCCTTAGGGCTACCATCCGAGAGCTTTGTCTGCTCAGCTGCGAGGACCTGTGTGTGTGTGTGTGTGTGTGTGTGTGTGTGTGTGTGTGTGTGTGTGTGTGTGTGTGTGTGTGTGTGTGTGTGTGTGTGTGTGAGAGAGAGAGAGTGTTAGTGTGTGACTATTCATATGTGAATGTTCTAGGTCTGCCTATCCCTCTGTCTACCATAGAGGCGCAATTCTTGGCTTAACTCTGGCTCCCCGACCCAATCCTACGCTCCAGATTTCATTATGCAAACATCGTGGGAATCTTGCCAACAGACTTTAGGATAATGGCTATTCAAGGGGAAAAGAGCCAGACTCACCCCATTTGCTATACATCTTTGCACAGATGAAAATAGAATAAGTTCTCTTCTGGAGTTAAGGTTATACCTGAAAATACTGTAATTGAAATCTTATAAATTGTTGTTCCTCTATTAAATATATTTAGGTGAAATTTAAAAAGCTGTTTTGCACTTTTACAGAACCCCACAAACACACATTTCAACATATTCAAGAACTGTTATCCAAACCTTGCAACAAACGCATAATTGAAAATATTCAAAATGACCGCGACAATTAAATTATATATGTCAAACTCCAAACCTCAAGGCCATTCGCTTTTAGTTAACTGGATTCAAAGGCATATAAAACAATATCGGAATAGAAAATGTTTGCAGTGCAAAACACGTAGAATTTCAGCAGTCAAAATTTATGGATTGGCGGAAGATATTGCCTAGTAATGAACCACTTGTTCCGGCTGTTATATGGGAAAAGGTCTTCAGGTTCCAAAAGAATGAAGGAAATATGTGCTTGAAATATTGTTTAGATAACAGCAACAGTATTTAGCACAATGCAGAGTTCAAAAGCAAAGCCGAGACACCTAAGAGATCTGGCCACACAGGTGTGAAAGAAAATGGATTCACGGTCACTCACATGGAACAAATCCTCATTGACAAGGAATACACCGTCACTGAGAAAGAATACACCGTCTCTGATGAAGAATACACCGTCTCTGAGGAAGAATACACCGTCTCTGATGAAGAATACACCGTCTCTGATGAAGAATACACCGTCACTAACGAAGAATACACCGTTACTAAAGCCAACATACGAGTCGTAAATACTCATCCAATTCAGACTCTCGGGTCCTCGCAAGAATATATATTCAAAAAACAAAGTATTCTTCTCTTCCTCTGTTCTTCCGCACTCTTATAATTCCTTCCCCCCTCCCTTTTATCATATTCCTCCCTCATCATGCTTTTTCTTTCTCTTCCCTTCTTTTCTTTCTTCGTCTTTCTTTTCCTTCTATCGCCTACTTCTTTCCTCTAGTCCTTCTCATTTTCCCTACCACTCTTTCCGTACTTGAACACTGCACGCTGATATCCAGAAGATAACAGCAACTAGGAGTATCCAGGCTGACACCACTTAAGAGAACCACAATATGACACTAACTAGCATGAGTCTAGTCTGACACCAACTAGGAGGAGTCCAAGGCTGACACCAAATAGGAGGAGTCCAAGGCTGACACCAAATAGGAGGAATCCAAGGCTGACACTAAGTAGGAGGGGCCCAAGGCTGACACCAAATAGGAGGAGTCCAAGGCTGATACCAGCTAGGAGAGCTCCAAGGCTGACACCAACTAAGAGGGCTCCAGGCTGATACCAGCTAGGAGAGCTCCAAGGCTGACACCAACTAGGAGGGGCCCAAGGCTGACACCAACTCGGAGGGCACTGGCTGACACCCGTGGCCCCAAGGGGGTTGACACTAACAAGGCACTATGTCAGCTGCTCGGCAGAGTCGTGTTTCACAAGGCTGGAATCTCATCCCTTCTTGTCTGTTGACATTTTCCTGTTTACATTTTTTAACCAGGAGTAAATATTTTTCAGCATTTTCTCAACTATTTTTTATTAGTAAGATATTTTGTACTTCTATACTAAAAAAAATTATATAAAGATTTTATATAAAATGTATTTTTAAATTTTCTAAGAATTAATAGCTAGTGTAATTAGCTAAGTGCTTAAATCTAGTGTAATTAAACTGGCGCTCACTACTAGAGAAGTTAAATTGCCATTCACATCTAGTGTAGTTAAATAGGAGTTATACACTCCTGCTAATAACTAGGAACTATACTATCTCTACTACTAGAAACTTCAATGAACTATTCACAAATAGAAACAATAAAATTAAATAAATAAACAGATACTTAACAAAGAAAAAATATACAAAATACCATGTTAAAAATCCCACACCGGAATGATGAAAGAGTTAATATGCAAATGAGGTGATTTCAGCTAGTGATGGATGAAGCCTCAGAAGGTCTTAGCGTCGTGGTTAGAATGTGGGAAGGAGAGAGAGAGAGAGAGAGAGCAGGGTGTAGGGAACGGGAGGGTTTGGGGGAGTGTGGGGAAGTATGGATGTGAAGGTGGATTTGTATGGGCAGTGTGGGGAAGGGTTGATAGGAAGGAAGAGTATGGAGAAAGGTAAATAGTTGGTGGAGGATAAATATATAAGGTCACTGTGGTGGGAAAGGATGGTTATGTGGAGGTCATTGTAGTGAAGATGAATATGTGGGAATGGTGGATATGTGGCGGCTTTGTGGAAGGGGGAGAGTGGATATGGGAGGGGAGGGGGGCAGTGTCGATGAGCCGGAGGTGGTGGAGGCAATCAACCTATCCAGAGTATTGCAAAACTTTACTTCTGATGCAAAAGAGCAGAAAATTGCATCTATTGTTTCATGAATATTAAAAATGCATTATTGCAATCTTCGACGCATGAATATAAGACAATATTTCAGCTTTGTATTCATGAATAATAGACTTTGATATGGTTATTATGCATAAATAATAGACTTTGATACGATTATGTATAAATAATTGACTTAAATACATTAATTTCCCATGAATAACATACTTATGCTTATTTTGCGTAAGTAATAGATTTAGAAACTCACGAAGAAAATAAAGTAATACGGAATATCTTAATTCAGAATATCTAATAGCAGAACAGCACTCTTTATATATATATATTTATGAACAACAATTCCTTGTACTGAATATTCTCGGTCCATCAACGATCACTTAGGATACTTGAAATCATTCCTCCAGATCTCTCTATCTCATCTCGGCTCAACAGAGTATGCAAATTGACTTATTATGCATGCAAAACAATGTGAGTTATAAACAGACAAACACACACGCAAACACATTCACAACACACACACGCACACGCACACAATCACACAGGCACACATGGAGGCAGACTCTTTACACAGACTCAATACAAATGTAGATATGATAGAGCCCAGTACGTTCAGGAATCTGTACACCAGTTGATTGACGGTTGAGAGGCGGGACCAAAGAGCCAAGGCTCAACCCCCGCAAGCACAACTAGCTGGATTTTGTGATTACAACTTTTGTAATCACAAAATCCTGAAGGAATTTGAAAAAAAAATACAAATGGTGTTCACGACTCTTACCGCGAACTAACATATCACAACTTTGGTTCATCTCTCTCCAATTTTGGGAGACAAACTTTCCCGAGACAATTAAATTTTACTAACGAGAAGGAGAGCTGAAAGTTATTTGACCCAGGAAGTGCGGATAACATTCAAATAATATTCTTTGTTTAAGTAATTTATTTTGAACGTATAACTATATTGGGTCACTTTTGATGGTTAATTAGTTAACGTATTTGTTCGATAATGATCGGATTTTGATTTAGTTGAAAAATATGACATTTTTTATATCTCAATTTATGTTCTTCTATTTTTTTTTCGTTCGTGTTTTGGGCTTAAGACAAACTATTCATTGATTGTTTAAGGATACCACAAGAACTTACTGACCAATCAGTAAGTATACTCTACTAACGAATAGTATTTTGGATTAAAACTAGTTCTCAGTATACCTATATTGATTGGTGAGTTATAACACTTGGTATAAGGGTAGTCTCAAATAAGGTGTTCCACTTATTAAATATAATTAAGTGAAGTTTCAGATGAGTCACAACACTTTGATATGTAACCAAATGGTGAATTCGCCATTTTCAGTTTCAGATGATGCACTAAATTTGGTGTATATTACCCTATGGAAGGTCTCTTAATGGGAAAGGGAAGTGATGAAGGTAAAATGTTGCACAGGTGCAGGCGCTAGTGCAACAAATAAATAATATTATCTCCAGCAAATAACAATGAATGAACAGTGTAGAGAATTTGGCAGAACGCCAAAAATATCTCTTCTGTTCTACAGGATTAAAAATCTGTGATTGTATGACTTTACTGAAAACAAAATTAGAAAGTAAAGAATGCAAGAGCTGTTGAGGCATTATTTTAATACCTGAAGCTAGCCAAGTGTATGGGAAGACTGATCGGAAAAGAGTAGAACATTTCTGAGGATCAGCGATGCACAATGAAGTTTCACTGGTGGAATAGCTTGTACAGTATATAGGTCAGATATTTGCATTGAGGTAATATGTATTATTATTATTATTAATATTACTCTTGAGCCTTATTTTCCAGTCAGTATTATTATTAAATTAGACGATGCGGCCCCTTAACGTGTCTAAAGCTATGATAACCAAACCAACATCAGAAAGTGAAGAAACGACGACGTTTCGGTCAGTTCAGGACCATTATTAAGCCGTGTTCAAGACCATTATCACAAGGCTTGATAATGGTCCTGGTCCGAAACATAGCCATTTCTTCGTTTTCTGATGTGTATTTTGGTCATCATTATTAAATTATCAATTATTTAAATAATTCATAATTTCTTTAAAATAACTTTTTTTCTACTGCCATCTCTTGCATCTCCTGTTTTCATCATCAAATTATTAGAGTCAAAAACGCTTCAGAAAATATTTGCCTCGCCCACCAGCAAATGCAAAGTATACTTCACGACAACGATGGCTGGTGAAATACACCCAAGCAACAAATCGCTTCCTCGATACTCTGGCAGATATATATACACTGCAACACATTATTCACGCCTTACTGTCAATATAAGACCTATGAAACGTCTTCGAGAAATAGCACTGTATGAATTGCTGAGCTCGCATCCAGGGTTCAGGAGAGTCTATCCTTCTATGTGTGCCTTTGTTGAGATGTGAGAGAGAGAGAGAGAGAGAGAGAGAGAGAGAGAGAGAGAGAGAGAGAGAGAGAGAGAGAGTAGAGAGAAAGTCAGTACACAATAGGGCCAAGTTCCCTGTATCAGGAAAGGGTTCAGGGCATTGATACAACAGAAACCCCAAGGTACATGTGTTCAGAATCTCACCTGTGGCATACGCAAAGTTGGTAAACATCTGAGCAGCAATCAGGAACCTGTTAAAAGAGGCATTCTTTGCAGTATGTGTGTTACTTATAGGAGACAAGTGCAGTAATATTCAAACATTTCATTGTGAATTCGCAAAAAATAGTAGAACAATCGCTACAATGTCCAAATATAATTTTCGAAAGACTAATTCAATATTTCAACACACACACACACACACACACACACACACACACACACACACACACACACACACACACACACACACACACACACTCACGCACACACATACAGGGGCCAGTGGGTGAGTGGACAGCACGCTGGACACGTAATCCTGTGGTCCGGGGCTCGATTCCCGGCGCTAGCGAGAAACAATGAGCAGAGTTTCTTTCACTCTGATGCACCTGTTACCTAGCAGTCAATAGGTACCTGGGGGGTTAGACAGCTGTTACGGGCTGCTTCCTGTGTGTGTGGAAAGAGATAAAAAATAAGTTGGTAGTTAGTAACAGCTGATGGATTGACAGTTGAGAGGGGGGCCGAAAGAGCGGAGCTCAACTCCCGCAAGCACAACAAGGTGAATACACACACACTCACACACTACACCCCTTCCCCCCCACACTCGACACCCTGAAGCGACCATTGTGATGCAGCCCTCGAGGATAAACACGAACACAGTTACGCTTCGTCAGTAAATCAATAATACAAGTTTTAATGCTATTCATGAACTCGGTAATGGATGACTAAATGACCTGGGAATAATCAGGTTAGGTGGTGGAGAGAGGAGAGGTTCTTGGATGGCCAAGATAGAGATGGGTGTGGGGTTTGCTAGAGGAGAGGGTAGGAGAATGAGAGAGAGACAGTGAGAGAAAGAGATACACACTCTCTTATTAGATCCAAACCTTTCGGTTATTCTATTAGATATTCCTGCGTTGGCCTCCAGTGGATTCGCACAGTTTAATTCTTAATCGTTGACCTGGCTTGCTTGCCAGTTCTCACCCCCAAAATATTCAACACCCCTGTCAATTTACTAAATCAAAATTTTATTCTTTCTCAGTTTCATCTAATAGGCAAAATGGGGTTTCGTTTGCTCTAAAATAAGGTATTATAAAAGTGACTTTTGTCGTGTCAGCATGACTCTTTCCTGAAATTTCGATTTGTTTACATGCAAACCTACATTACATCTTATTTCCTACCTGTTTACTACAGTTTTCGTATACTTATTATTTAACTTTTAATAGTTATACATTTTAGGTTACGACCTCCATATGGAAGCTCTCATAATCTTCAGGTCAAACGAGTGTAAAATTAATCTTTAGTTATACATTTGATTTTGAAATATATATATTTAAAACTTTATACATTTATTCATATACCTTTAAAAAGTGTGTGACAGAATATCGTTGGGAGAGGATGAGAAGGACTCTGCACCAGAGAAGAGTGTTGGGGAAAGCTGGAGAAGGACCCGAACCCAAGACACACTTTTGGAGAATGGTGGAGAGAGTCTCAGTACCACAGAACAGCGTTGGAGACGCTGGAGAATGTATCTGTACAGCGTTCTTGGAAGGTGGCAAATTCGATACCAAATAACAGAGTTTGTGAATGGTGGAGAAGTCGATACCAAGGAACAGCGTAGGAGGATGGGTCGAGGATTCGGTGATAAGAAATTTCACTGAATTCTTCAGATGCGTAATAAGAATTCTTGGGTATGTAAAAGATGTCTGGCAAATTTAGATTTCAGTACAATATTATGGTGAAGTCGAAGAGAATTGAGAACGTTTCTGGGTGTTGGCTTTAAGATCGTATTGCCTGTGGGTGTTTACTTCAATGTTTCTAAATTTGCTTCTTGAATATTTTGCATTTGATCGTGTGAGCAGTTGATAGTTCGTGTAAGAAGTTGATAATTCGTGTAAACAGTTGATAGTTCGTATGAGCAGATGACAGTTCACGAGAGAAGTTGATAGTTCATTTGTCTATTGGCTTTGATAATGTAATATATTCAAGCTTCAACGCCTATTATTCACAGGCGTTAATTATTCCTCTATAGATAGCTATTCATTTATATATTTGTTATTCTTACATATTTTCTCTTTTTAGCATTTTTTATTAATAAACACCGGGTACTTATGCATTAGTGTTTATTATCAATGTCTGAATATCTATTATATTTATCGTAAGAATCAATCCACATTAGCACGGGAAATAATTGACTGTGTGGGTGCACGGTCTAGTTAATAGAACAACTATCTCGTGCTTTGGAGGCTTCAGTTCGAGCCTTCAATAATCTAAGAGAATTAATATAATATTTATCATAACAGTGTGACCTAATATACTTCTGTTGTCTAATTTTGCTTTGAATACTTACATAATAAAGTAATTAACCTTTACTGGGTATATAGTTATTATATATTAATAATTATTAATGACTCTATAGGTAATAAGTAATTGTTAAATATTCAGTCAGAAGTAATGATCAGCAAATAAATGAAAACTGTTTCATCTAATTATTAAATAATTTTAAGTATTAGGAAATTTTGACGAATTAGGGAAATTTTTGAATGCTATCAGTCATAAGGTTCTTTCCTTTATCCTTCAACACATAGTAAGTTTACTAAATAAAGACTGTGCCCTTGACACAGTAGAAACCTTCACATCATTCTCGCGTGTGGTGTCTCCACAGAATGTGTTTCTGCTGCCTTGACTGGCGGTGTGGCACTCTTTCAGCATGATTGGTACTCCGTGTTAGCATGACTGAAACACGTGGGGATAAATAATTAATCTGCAAGTATAATTTTGAGATATGCCTAAAAATCATAATCTTAAACACTAATTCACAAGCACATTACCACGCACAAACGCATACACACACACCACTGGCAAAAATAGGTGAATACGAACACTATATATATATATATTATATATATCTGATGAAAAAAATAAATGTAAAAACAACGTATAGAAAAAATAAGCAGCAAAAATTGTAACAATTAGAAAATAACTACCCACTTTAATTTCGAACGCCTTCAAGGAGGCAAGTTGTAGGGTAATTACACCTGCTTTAAATGCCTCTCTCTCCTTGAATATTACCCTTATCAGTGAAATAATGTTCAAGGGAGGCTGCTTCGGAAGGGTTTCGAGAATTTGTATAATGGTGCATAAACTGAACAGTATCTGAGCATCGGACTTTCGAAAATTGACTCATTTAGTCTTGAGATAAATGAGCGAGCTAGCGCCGGAGAGAGATAAAGAGCAAGAGAGTGTAAGAGAGACAAAGGGAGGGAAGGGAAGAAAGACTGAGAGAAAGAGCGAGAGGCAGAGTGGGAGAGAGAGAGAGAGAGAGAGAGAGAGAGAGAGAGAGAGAGAGAGAGGGAGAGGGAGAGGGAGAGAGAGAGAGAGAGAGAGAGAGAGAGAGAGAGAGAGAGAGAGAGAGAGAGAGAGTGGGAGAGAGAGAGAGAGAGAGTGGGAGAGAGAGAGAGAGAGAGAGAGAGAGAGAGAGAGAGAGAGAGAGAGAGAGAGAGAGAGAGAGAGAGAGTGGGAGAGAGAGAGAGAGAGTGGGAGAGAGAGAGAGAGAGAGTGGGAGAGAGAGAGAGAGTGGGAGAGAGAGAGAGAGAGAGAGAGAGAGAGAGAGAGAGAGAGAGAGAGAGAGAGAGAGAGAGAGAGAGAGTGGGAGAGAGAGAGAGAGAGAGAGAGAGAGAGAGAGAGAGAGAGAGAGAGAGAGAGAGAGAGAGAGAGAGTGGGAGAGAGAGAGAGAGAGAGAGAGAGAGAGAGAGAGAGAGAGAGAGAGAGAGAGAGAGAGAGAGAGAGAGAGAGAGAGAGAGAGTGGGAGAGAGAGAGAGAGAGAGAGAGAGAGAGAGAGAGAGAGAGAGAGAGAGAGAGAGAGAGAGAGAGAGAGAGAGAGAGAGAGAGTGGGAGAGAGAGAGAGAGAGAGAGAGAGAGAGAGAGAGAGAGAGAGAGAGAGAGAGAGAGAGAGAGAGAGAGAGAGTGGGAGAGAGAGAGAGAGAGAGAGAGAGGGGACAGACAGCCATGTAAATAAACAAAACTGAAGTAACTGAAGTTCTTCACCGCCGAGTATACACAGTAAGACAACTACAACTTGTCCCACGCAATAATTCACACTGACCATTATCTCTTCTATTCTCACGTTCCACACTCAAGTTGATAATCTATTAGCAGCTAAGGGTTAGCATTGGCCCCGCGCCCGCAGCCTCCCCGCTTTCTGGCATACAGTATGATCAGACTGTTGGTTCTAGTCACTCGAACTCTTTTGGATATTTCAAGTTCCCTCCAAAACACGATTAGGAATCAGTTTGGGATACACTTCTGTATGTTTACATAACTTTGTTTCCTTATGCTTATAGACTTAACTCTTTAGCATACCTTTTTAACTTTATATTTTTCAACGGAGATTATTCGCCCTGGCTAATGAGCCTTCTGATCTCGTTTAAAATTATTTCAGTGTCTAAATCTGATATCATCGCCTGTAATTTTTCCAAGATATAAATTATGTCTTTTAATTATGTTTCAGGGAATGCACTTTTAAGAATTACAAGAACTCTTAATGTATTTTTTTTATTTAATGGATTCAGGAAGTTCATTTTCGCATTATTAAGGCTAAAAAACTGTAATCTTTAAACAAAACTTCTGACGAGCTCTACTGGGCTAATAGCTACTGAAAAAATATTTTTCATTTTCTTGTTATCTCCTGTTGAAAGGTCCTTGTTATTCAGCATATAATCTTTTCTTGTAATTATAACAGACACTTCGCCTCATTTTAATTAACTAACGAGGTAAATACCCTTCACTTCTCAAAAGAACAACAAGATAATTGCTGTTTTCCTAACACTGATCATAACTGAACCAATACCGACCTTCCTATACAATAAACACACAAGGGAATCTAAATTCATTTTATATATATAAGAAATTCCTATATTTAATCATATGGAATAAGTCTTTTTTTTACCAAATAAAACACAAAGTGAAAACTTCCTCATTCCCTACTGAGTAATCTCACACATCATCTTAAACACAAGTGACAACTATCTCTTTGTAAGTGAGCATAAGACAACAACCTACCCTTTCAAAAACGAATTGAAGGAACATTTAAAAAAAGACACAATGGGCATTTACGTTTCTAACACAAAAAATTCTTCACTTCTCACTATGGGACCCATACCCTTTGAATAAAAGACAAAAATGAGAAGACACCTGTTTTCAAACAATAAAATAAAGAGAAGAACCACTCATGCCAATTATGAAACACTGAAACATTAAGGAATAATATTGTCCCCATATTTTTAAACATTATACACTAGGGGAAAAATATTCCCTCAAACAGTACACAATGCCTGGTACAATAGTTCCTCTCTATACAATGAAAAATGAGGGTAGTATTATTCATCCAAACAATATACTCAAAAGGACAATTATTCCTCTTCTTATATCCAAAACAGACAAATATGCATAATATTGATGTGTTTTATTGCTCATTAGCATGTTTTAGTTCCTGAAGATGTCTCACATAAATTTTTGATCGCTATTTCGACGTTCTTTTGTTGTGGTTTTGACATTCTATGGAGATTATTTGGACATTCATCACATCTTAACCAGTAGGCACAGTGTTCTAGAGTGTCCTTAACTCAATGTTGAATCTACGTTATCAACATATATTCAACGTTTAAATCCGAATCTAATGAAGCCAATTCGACGTTGCTCTTGAATATTGTAACCTCTGTGTGGGTAAGCAGGTGGTTTACCGACGCTCAGTTGATTTTTTACCACAGCAGACATTGCATGTTGAATACTCATCACTAGATGCATTCGCAATGGACACAAATTTCTTCGTAAATAATGTTTGTTCATGACGTTGGCGTTCCGGCCTTTGTCCCCACCGGACTCGAGTGCTGGTGGGGGCTGCTTCCTGCCTTTGACACATTTAATCACCTCATTCGTCGTGGGCGTCGTTTCACTTTGTGGTCGATGTATGGTGCCTGTTAGTTCTCTCAGAATGACCTCCACGACAACCAGCTTTTTGCTGATTGCCTGCATGGTACATCTGGATGGTCAGTAACAGTCAGGTACACAACCATAAACTGTTAGTTGTTCAGGTGTTTTTCGCAGCTGTTCTTGGGTGCTAACTATCTGATCGTGACCATCATGACATCTGATTAGCTAACTGGTTCTCTCTTTCTCATCAAGGCATACAAGGCATCAACGGTTTGTTAATTCCTTTTTTTTAATTATTGACAATCGTATATTCCCTTGCAAATATTGGGAATCAGTGAATGTCTGTTATATTGAATGTTAATCATTGTGCCAACAAAAACTAATTTAATTAATATGTGTCGTAATCGCATAGCAACGTTCTTTCTTTTTTGATATCGTTAAATTTGATCAATGTTTTTTGGTCAATATATCTCAATTTTGTTGGGTCAATGCATCTCTTATTTTGTGAAGACATTATTACAATACATAATTAAAATATCGAGGTATCCATAAATCGCTAAAAAATTTAATTATGTTTTCATTATTATTAGAATTACTATATTTTCATTAATAATCGCTTTAATGCTATTTTGTGCCTTTAGTCTTTCATTTACAAAATTTCTTAAGTCATGACGCATCTGTCTTTTACTGATTTTGCTTAAATAGTAACACATCATAGCTCTCATTTGGCGATTAGTTCCTGCAGGAAAGTGCTATACAGTCGTAATGGCTTGACGCTTTCCGTTGCTAATTCCCTTCCTTCCCTACTGCAGGAAAGACCTTTACAGATCCTTTCTGGGGATGTTTCCGTCTCGTGCACTTGATTTAAAACATACAGAGCAGTGTTCGAATGCCTGTTTCACTCTCACTGTTTCAGCCGCATTAGGTTTGCTTCTCCCTAGATGTACTGCCTTGCACGGAGTTTTGTCTAGCAACCTAATTAGATAAGATCGAGGATAGGAATCCAGAATTAATAGTGAGTATTCCATCATAATTTTGATTATGGTATTTAAAGAGTGTGTGGCTTGATAATACTCATCCCCCCGCTCATATGATTCTTTGAGCGCACTTTATTTCTACTAGATTTATCATATGTTATGAGAAGAAATTTCATGTGTCCTAAACTTATAAATTATCTAAATGAATTTTGCATCAAGCCATTTAGATATATGCATATGATACATATGTATTTTTGTTGCTTCTTTGAGAAAGACTTTCTCAAAAATTATTATTCTTTGAGATTTTTATTATTATTGCTATGGCACACAAAATCACATTAACGTGATGTATCAAAGAAAATCAGCAGGAGCCAGGAGGAGGAGGATTCGAAGCTGCACACTCGATTCTTTCAAGCACACGCGTGACACTTACCTCACACACACACACACACACACACACACACACACACACACACACACACACAGGCGCGTGTATTTGCATATGTGTGCGTGTGTGTGTGGGTATACTAACCTATACTCACCTATTAGTGCTTGCGGGGGTTGAGTTCTGGCTCTTTGGTCCCGCCTCTCAACTGTCAATCAACTGGTGTACAGATTCCTGAGCCTACTGGGCTCTATCATATCTATATTTGAAACCGGTTATGGAGTCAGCCTCCACCACATCACTTGCTAGTGCATTCCATTTATGAACTACTCTGACACTGAAAAAGTTCTTTCTAATGTCTCTGTAGCACCTGGGTACTAAGTTTCCACCTGTGTCCCCTTGGTCGTGTTTCACTCGTGCTAAAAAGTTTGTCTTTGTCCACCTTGTCAATTTCCCTGAGAATTTTCTAGGTGGTTATCATGTTATCATGTCTCCCCCTTACTCTTTTGTCTTCCAGGGACGTGAGTTTCAGCTTCTTTAGCCTTTCCTCCTGTGTGTGGGGGAGGGGGGAGTGGGTGTCAGGCTGAATATATGTTTAGTTTGCTGTATGTCTGCCTGTCTGTCTACCTCTCTCTATATACCTCTATATACATATATGTGTTTGTGTGTGGATGATGGGGAAGGGGTGTTTGCTTCTCCATCAGTCTGTTTATCAGACAAAATGTGTACCTGTTTTCCTGTCTCCGTTCATGTCTTTCTGCCTGTCTGTCAAAATGTCTCTCTCTCTCTCTCTCTCTCAGATCACTAGATGATAGGGAAATTAAATAAAATATTTATTGCGGAATTAACAAATTTTCACAGTTCACACTGAAGGCTGATTTCACTTTTAATTGGTGTCATTGACAATACGAAATGTACTAATTTTGAATTCTTTGTATACGGGCTTTTTCCCCGCATTCACGTAGAGCCTTTAGTCTCATTAAGTGCAACACTCTGTTACAATGGGAAAGAGAAGTGTTTTTCATAGTGTAATGGCTGGCTTTTGTACGACCAGAATGGCGAGGGAAGGCTGTTCTGTGTACTGTGTGTGTGTGTGTGTGTGTGTGTGTGTGTGTGTGTGTGTGTGTGTGTGTGTGTGTGTGTGTGTGTGTGTATTCACCTAGTTGTGCTTGCGGGGGTGGAGCTTTGCTCTTTCGGCCCGCCTCTCAACTGTCAATCAACTGTTACTAACTACTAACTATTTTTTTCACACACAAACACCCAAGAAGCAGCTCCGTAACAGCTGTCTAACTCCCAGGTACCTATTTATTGCAAGGTAATTCAGTGTGAAAGAATCTCTGCCCATTTGTTTCTGCCTGGTCCGGGAATCGAATCCCGGCCACAGAATTATGAGACCTGCGCGCTATCCACTCAGCTACCAGACCCCGGTAGCTCTGTATGTGTATGTGTGTGTGTGTGTGTGAGAACATTCTACTCAAAACTATACAATATTTATCTACGAACTTTCAACGTTTGAGAATATTTTTACAATGGTACCATTAAAGCATGAAGCAAACAGTGATCAATATCAATATATATCTTACACCAGTATATGCAAGAACTGTTAAGGAATGATCATCAAAGCAGTTGTGATAGGAAGATTGGTCCAAGTGCTTCAACCTGTTGTTTTTCCCTCTAATAACTTGAATGGTCTTGAGTGCTTGATCCAGTTCTTTGTGTCTTTGATGAGGTAATTGATATGAGCGCTTCAAACAGCTGTTCGTGCCTGTGATGAATTGATTGGTCTGAGTGCTTGAACCGGCTCTTTGTATCCTTGATGAGTTGATTGATCCGAGTGCTTTAAGCAGCTTTAGACGACTGTGGTAATTGGATTGTTTCGAGTGGTTCACTATTGGTCACTTCTACCTGTTTTAATTCGTCTTGTTTTCCCTATTACTCCATTTCTTCTTTTCCGTTCTTGCATGTGTGTGTGCGTCTTTATCCTCATGATTTGCTTATTCTTTCTCTTCTTCCCATACTTCCATATTCGTCTGTGTTCTTGTTTTCATTTATTTTTTCTGAATTATATAAATATTTATTCTATATAACCTCCCTATTATTATTCTTTTCATCAATTTCTTTCATTCCTGTTTTTTTTTTATATAAATCCTAGTTCTTCTCCGTGTGTTTCATATTTATGTTCTTCATCTTTATTCTTAAATTTTTGGACACCTCCTTTCCGCTCTTTACTCTTTATTTACTGCTTCTTTAACTCTTGTTAGTGTTTCATCTTTTCCTTCCCAGTTCCTCGTTCTCACCTCGTCGGTATTGATCGAACTGCAGTGTCCAAGTTTCTTTTTTTTCTCTTTTTCTTTTCTCTCTTATCCAACTTGCGGAGCTCCTGCGGAAAATAACTACATTATCGGGAATCGACCCAGAAACTCCCGTCTCGAGGTTAGGAAAAATGCCTTGCTTCCAGCCTTACAATCACTATTATAATCTTGCAGTGAAGTTTTTCTTGCAAAAAGGAGATTCGCTCTTTTAATCTATGTTCGTCTGTCTGTCTGTCTGTTAGTCTGTCAGTCTCTCTCTCTCTTTCTCTCTCCCATTCTCTACTTCACTCTGCCGTATTATCGTAAATGGGTATTTAACTTTAAAGGACTCATACACATATCCTTTGTTCAGTTCGAGGCTAAAACACTCGAGAAAATAAGAGAAGGGAGAGTTAGACA
The DNA here is from genome assembly GCF_040958095.1 of Procambarus clarkii. NCBI lineage: Eukaryota > Metazoa > Arthropoda > Malacostraca > Decapoda > Cambaridae > Procambarus > Procambarus clarkii. The sequence continues at coordinate 9,603,874 of NC_091213.1, forward strand.
GGGATCCCTGTTTCACCAGGTGATGCTACTAAATCTGGATACAGGAGTGTACCGAATACAGAAAATGTGTTCTGTATTACGTGACACGTGAATTTGGAAAGGGAAGAGGCGTTAAGGGAAGAGGCGTTATCTACTCAGGCGTTAAAGGCTGAGAGATAAAGTGGCAAAAGGCCGTAAAAGACAAGAAAATATTTTTGTTTTTTACTGGATAAATTACCCTAGCCCTCGGGGGTGCTCAGGGCTGAATAGATCTTTGATGTGTACGTTCTTGTTGCTAATTAGTTTTTATAGATTTGTGTAGCAAAACGTGGACTTCAAGTTCTCACACTAAGTCTCCGTCTCCCTCCCCCCCCCCCCTTCTCTCTCGCTCTGTAGCTTTGTGTCTTTCCCTCTTTCTTAGTCAATTCGTGATTACTCCCTTTCTCATGTACTTTCTTTTTTGATGTCCAAACCACAACTCCAAAATTTAAGAAATGACGACATTTGGATTCTACATGGAGCATTACCAAGTCGTAAATGACTTCAACCACGTTATTGTGACGTATCCTCTATATTATTTTCCAATACCTCCCTCTATCCACCTACTAATAAACTCTGAATGTGATTTATCATGCAACAAAATATTTGTTTCCGTGTTTTAATTAGAAAATAGAATATGTTTCTCGAGCTCATGTTCTCAAATTATGATTTTGCTGAGAACTTCAATAATCCCTAAGCACTAAGAAACATTTCTTCTTCTTCAAGCAACTAAGACAACACGTAAATATATGAGCTCGATAAAAGCTGGATGTGATCTTACTCTAGCCCCAACGTAAATTTTCTAATCTAATACAGAAACAAACTAGAAATAGTAGCAAGAGAGGTGAGCCCTAGATATCACAAATAGTTCTAGACAGTGAGGTATGTACGAAGATATATCTTTGTTAATGTTTTTTTGTCATTTGCTAACTGTTTCTCTCCTTAAAATAAATTTCGGGACGTTGTCAATTAGACTTTGATAAGACTGGCAAGTACAAGCGCCTTGAAAGATTGCAAATACACAATAAAATGCAGACTCAAAGAACATTTTTACGATTTGATGAGTAGAAGCAAATATTTACTCACTACTTCAGGTCTAAGAACAGCATTTAGTTCGATTCCTAAAACACGTTTCAGATAACTATTTCAGAATTGAAAAATCACAGAAAAGATTATTTCTTTCTAATGCCAGAGACGAGAACCCATTAAGTTTAGCGTAAAGGCAATCGTCTAGGTACACGAGCAAAAGGATGCGGTGCAGAAAGATCATCGAGTGAGCGCCAGTGTTGAATCCTTTATCTCGCTAAGTTCAAAGAAATGTTTCCGGAGCTCAGAGAGTCGTAGCGTCAGGAGTCCCACACACAAGCCCCAGTGAGCGTTGCACGTATTCAACTCTTGGATAAAAGCGACGGTAAATGTGGCTGTAGAAGATCTGTGTTTTTTTGTGTGATTTACATCTGTATGTCTGTCTGCATGTCTATCTGTGTACGTGTCTATCTTAGTGTTTGTTTGACTCTGTTTATCTCTCTGTTTCTGGCTCTGTCTCTGTCCCTCTCTCTCTCTCTCGGTACAGATTTAAAGGTGAGCTCCGAAAATAACCTCTCCCTCGTCATCTCCATATGCTCAGCTTCCATTTTTCTCCTCAGTTCTCTCCTGCTTTTCCTGTCCTCATCGTTATTATTATTCCTTTGTTATCTCCTGTATTTTCTTCCCCCGCTTTCCCTTCATTATGACCACCTTATTCGTTATTTTGCATCACTGTTTCTGTCTCTTATTAGAGTCTTTAATTTGTTTTCCCATAAGAGTTGTTATTTATTTTATATTTATCATTTCCTGGTCATTTGCAAATGTTTTATATATTTCATTAATATTTTTTCTTTACAATATAAAATTATTATCTGGCTTTGTTTTCATTTGGTTATTGCCATATTTTGTATATTGCTTATCTTGATCTGCATCTCTCTCTTTTGTTGTAGTTTTCTCCGTTCTAGTAACTTTCTCTGTCCCAGTAACTTTCTACTCGTCTCTTCTTGTTTTTTTTTTTTAGTCCGTCACTACACGTATCCGCGTGTAGTGACGGACACTTGTGACACTTGTTTTTTTCCCTGTGATGCTCTCTCTTTCTTTTTTACTTATTTTTTCTCTTTGTTTCTTTTTCCATCTTTCCTATCCTTTCTTTATCCCTTTCTTATTTATACGGTCGTTCCCCTACATACCATTATACATTCACTTGGTTGAACTTAAAGCTTATCAATTCTCTTTATCTCATTTTAATCCCTATTGAACATCCTTATCATCTTATTTAACCTATTATTAGTCTCATAAGTCCTCTTATTCCTTTCCTATCCCCCACTTCAGTTTCACATGTCCTTTAAGGTACAAACTACTTTGCTTTCGATGTTCATTATAATTATAATATCACTATCAGTCTCACAATCGTGTGATAACCATTACATAGTCATCATATTAAAATCATTATCATCGACATCCTAGTGATCTTCAGTTCATCTTTTCCACTAACATAACACCACCAGAAAAAGCAGTGCGTCAGGTTGAGAACAACATACTACAGGTACATAAAACGTCCTTTGGACATTTCATCAGTATGATTACCAACCTACAACTCAGGGTATGGAGAAGGGACGAAGTGGGTTATGGTTCTGGACCATTATCAACATCTCAAGACTTGATAATGCTGCAGGATGGCCCGAAACGTCGTCGTCTCTCCATCTTCTGAGTTGTGGGTTGGTCATCATTTTTTCAGCCACGTTATTGTGACTGATCGTCTGCATTTGATCAGTATGACTACTGTATCATGGCGACATAAGTGTACCTTCCTGATAACAGGATTTGATTCAAATATTTGGATATCTGCCTGACAACTGTGCACCATTATAAAGGCAGTGTACCATACAGATCACAGAGTTCCACCCGACGTCATTACAGCTCTCATTACGTTCTCTGACGTTGGCATAAAAGCCTTTGTAAATACGCTTTAGCGGAAAATGTTCACGACCAGGTTATAAAATATCCTGAACTTTGACCCTTTCAGGGCTGGGGTTTAGAATTGGAAATTTTTTATAATTAACACAGCCTTTTTCCAAGAGCAGAATATGCAACTGTCAGCTTGATTACCATTGTAAATTAAAAATGTTGAGGTGAATTGACGATTTATTAATTTTGTTTTGACGAATCGTCAACGTACAAGTAGATGGGATTATATACATAAAGCGTATGAATATGGATTTAAATCGGTCGCACACAAGGTTATTAATGGTTACTGTGTGTTCAAGTATTCATGGATGCATATATATTCTCACTCAAACATACACAAAAGACTTCAGAAATTGTTGCATACAAACTAGAATCAAGCTGGGTTAATGGGAGAGTGTTATAAGGGTAAAGGAATTGCTAGCTATCAAAAGACAATTAATCACATAAGTAAAAGAGAGAGCGGTGAGTATGGTACAAGCACTGGACTCAGTGGTTTGTCCAATCTTATTCAAAAACATGTTGAAACTTACCAATACTACATGACCACCTTGGAAATAAATTCGAAGGCTAGTCAAACACTTGGCACATAGGTTTTATCCCAAGAAAAAGCGAGTTAAATGAGAGGTGGGATAAAATGGATGAGAACTCGGAGATGATTTTCAAATCATCAATTTGATGATTGAAAATAAAAACTAGAAGAGAGGGAATTTCCTGAGGCAGTAAAAAAATAATTAATAAGAAATAGACATAGCATTAGTTACACAAGTTAAGAGAATCTTCTTCTGGAGGTTATCTTGAGATGATTTTGGGGTTTAGTGTCCCCGCGGCCCGGTCGTCGACTAGGCCTCCACCCCCAGGAAGCAGCCCATGACAGCTGACTAACTCCCAGGTACCTATTTACTGCTAGGTAACCGGGGCATCAGGGTGAGAGAAACTCTACCCAATGTTTCTCGCCGGCGCCCGGGATCGAACCCGGGACCACAGGATCACGCGTCCAGTGTTTTGTCCGCTCAGCCACCGGCTGGCAGAAGCGATAAAACCTTTCAGTAAGGCAAGCTCTAGAATAGGCATTTGTTGAGCAAAATGCCTATTCAAATAGGCATTTTGATATGCCTATTTCCCAACAAAGCCTTTGTTTTGTTGACCAAACCACACACTAGAAAGTGAAGGGACGACGACGTTTCACTTTCTAGTGTGTTGATTGGTGAACATATTTCAGCCACGTTATTGGGACTCTTCGTCTGCAAGAATATATTTTCTTTTCCCAACATAGCAAAAGAAAGTTCAGATGAAAATAAACATTGTCGAGAAGGATAGATTATTTAACATACGTGAACTACAAACATGAGGATACAAATGGAAAGAAAGCACCTGTATGAGCCGAAGACATGAAAGATTTGTTTCAGCGTCGCATTAGTAACAACTGGAATGCATTAATAAGCGAATTAGTGAACATAGACTCAATATATACAGTTTTAAAGTAAATATAAGACACAATCATCTCTAAAATAAATTAGTCGATTAAGAGTTGAGAGGCGAGACTTATGAGCCGTAGCTCATCATCTACACCTACAAGTAGGAAAGTAAAACAATGTATATATATATATATATATACACAAACATCCTCTACCATTTTCTTCCCACCAAAATAAAACATGTCGTTTCAACCACTTCGGCCGGGAGCGAAGCCAACCAAGCAGAACCAGCTAATGCCAATAATGGCAAAATATATTCCAGATTCCAAGCACAATCGAAAATAACAGCCTCAATAAACAGACGAGCACGACAGCCATGACAATTAGACGGACACATCAGAAACGATAGCTACAAGAGAAAGAGACGAGGATCATAGCCACAATACACCAACGAGGACGGTAACCACAAGACACATACGAGGATTACAGGTAAAAGACATAGAAAAAGGACGATAGCCACAAGACACGAGAGAGGACTTTAGCTTCAAGACACAAACAAGGACGAGAACAACGCTAAACAAACGAAAACAATATCTACGATGAACACACGAGAGCAACCTCCATGATAATCATTCGAGGACGATAGATTCCATACACAGACGAGAACGCTAACCTGGCGAAACAGACGAAGACGACATCCACGAGACACAGACGAGGACAACACCCATAAGACGAGAACAGTACAATACCCCGTGGAGACAGATGAGAAAGAGATCAATGAAAGACAGCCTAGACAGTCGGGAGGATTACAATCCTAAACGAGAACAACAACCATGAGAATTCTGGCAAATATTTACGAACCAACACAACATATACAATCCATGATGATTAATTATATGTTGAAGCGTACAAGGGGAAAAGATTTGTAATCTATCGCATCATTTTCCTTAATAAAGAAGACTTAAATTATTTTATTTTATCTACATCTCTGCTGAAGTCAGAGAAAAATATCTTGGATTTGTATGAAATGAGAGAGAACCTACCTTCTGATGACTGGCCGGGTATCATTAGCTGTGTATACAGAGCGCAGAATATTGTAAAAGTTTGAGCAAGGAGTATGCTTATAAATCGACGCTAAGCTAGTGAAATACATTTTTTTTACGCACTGCTATGCATTATAACTCGAATATTGTATGTATTCATAAATGCGAATGGAAATTATACATTTATTTACATATTTATACCCAATTGGAGGTTAAACTGACTCCTTGGAAATTTTGTAGGTTATCGTACCCAGAGAAATACAGTCGGTAGAGCATATGCCCCTTATCTCCTAGTTACCCCACATACATAACTATAAAACATACCTGCTTATGTTTATGCTCGAACCAAATATACTCACTGGAAATACCAGCAAAGAATGCAATTGAAAGGCTCCCAGAATATATCGTCTACATTGGCCAAACACATTCCTTTGTGAAAACTATTCCACTTGCACATTCTGTGTGGGAAATATCAAGACATGACAGATCTGACACACCGCCAGTAAAAGGTCAACAAGTTGACCTAAACAGCAGTTGTAAATATTTCACGAGAGTATCGTAAACTATTATGGCCAGCGTACGATAACTTTGGCCACCTAAGTCAGATCTATTTACTAATTGCCAGAAGATTGCCGGAGAGATTCTGAATGTCTTGTTAACTGTTTTTCCTTTCTATGTACTTGTTAAATGTTTTTTTTAGAGTGTCTAATAACATAGCTCAGGAAACACTAAGAATAAATATCAGCTTTTGAAATGTTTCCTAATAGCCTGGTGACCGGTAGTTAAACCCTAAACAACCCGATAACTACAATGGCGGCGATTCTAGGGGCTGGTTAAATGTCATTTCAAAGCCTTTAAGTATCAGCGTAAAGCTAAAGAGACGGCAACGACCCAAAAAAACCTTGTTACGATCGCTAATGGCCACAGCGAAGCTCGGCAACTGCCCTGTTTTTGGCTCCAGCCTCAGGTTTGGCTTCCATCGTGTCGTTCCGCCCGAATGTAAACGAGTAAGAGGAGAAACCCGAGGAAAATCTGGAAAATAAAAGGTATCAAAGAGAAGACAAAATGATGAAAAAATGAGAATAGTAGAAGAGTGAATGTACTGAAAATGTATTGAAAAAACTGGTATGAAAAGAGATAGAAAAGATTAAGAAGATTCAAGATAAAATAATAACATTAAGACGATAAAGAAGGAATTATAATTGCTACAGAAGTAGGTAAAAATAGTAAAACTAAGATGAACAGCACGCAGACATGAAGATAATATAATCTAAGAAGGTGACGAGTGAACGCGCGAAAAAAGGCTTTGAAACTTAAAGCGTAGCAACAATTACCTCCGCGAGTGTCACGTCCCCAACTGAAACCAGAGCCAGAAATGAGTCTCCTTGCCCGTTCTACTTTTGACTCCCTCTCTTCCACCCACCTTTTCTGACCAGCCCTCCATCCCCTTGGTCCCTCTAAGACCATCACATAACTACTTACTCTTCCCCTCTCTCTCTCTCTTTCTCTCTTCGTTCCCTATTCCCTTCCCAATCACAAGCTTATATAAGCTTGTGATTGTATGGTTGATAAGAGCATGAATTACTGCCTTAGAAGAAGGGCATTAAATATCAAAATTTTGATATTCAATGCCCTTGAATACTGAAGATATATTGGAATGAGATCTTTTCCTTCCTAGATGATCTGTTATTGTTTGTGTTTTTGTATATCTTCCTTTATGCTTGTCTCTCTTCCTGAAACTATTTTTTATCCAGAGTTATTGCTAACGAAGCAAAAAGATAAACTGTTTTATAGACTTTTGGGTAAATGTTAAAAACTAACAAATCACATACATGTGCAGATGAGGAGTCAAGATAACGAAACTGAAGATATGATGACCAAACCGCATATTAAAAACGACGACGTTTCGGTCCGCTCTGAACGTGGATCATACGACTTGATAATAGTCCACAGCGGACCGAAACGTTGTCGTTCCATTTACTTACGTGTGGTTTGGTCATCAAATCACACATACACACAGAAAAACACATACACACACTCTCACAGAGATTAATACAAACACTCGCCTACAAAAAAATACGTACATAAAATAATTCATTCCTAAAACCATAATTTTTCATTAAATTAATTTTAAAAGGAAACATCAGAGATCAAATTAAACTAGAAAAAAATGGGTGAGAACTTTTACTTCCAGCTGGCCTCAGAGTGGGGTTTTAAGTGGTATTGGTGAGCTTCTTAAATTTATTTTTACCTCAATGCTAATTCTTCATCTTGAAGCTTTTCGTCGCGTCCTCCAGTCTCAGAATCTTCCCCATTCTTACTAATTGCTACTATCTCTTCATCTCGTATATCAATTTATTTCCTTCCCTTCCTATTTCTATCAAAATATTTCGCTCTCCCTTATTCTACTATGTTTCTATCTCTTTCCCCTTCTCCGTCCCCAACCGCTTTCCCTCTGCCTTTTTATTTGTTTAAACTCTATTTCTGCTTCTCTCTCTCTCTCTCTGTCTCACTCTCAGTCTCTCTCTCAGTCTCTCTCTTTCTGACTCTCTCTCTCTCTCTCTCTTTCGAAATCTTTTATGTTTTCTCCTGCAGCCTTTTCCTAGTCTTTTACTCTCATGAATCGCGAAGCAGAATGTGATTCAATTGATAGATATTAGAGTTAGGAGAGTTAGAAATATTTTAAATAATTTATAATTAACCGTAATAGACCTCTGTACAATGTTGTGCATTCAAATGAATAAAATGATAAAGAATGTGTCTTTGACAAAATAAGTATATCGTATTAGGATTAGTTGATGCATCATGCAATATTAATTTCAGGATTACTTTTTTTTTTATAAAAACGGAATCGTTTTACCGCTACACATATTACAGAAGTTGAAGACAAAACCTATATATTTTAAAACAACAAGTTTTAACATATATAAGTTTTTAATCCCGTGAAAATATTTAAACCAAAATGGGATGAAATATCGTTTGAACTTAATGATGTGCATCAGGAGTCATTACCTTCACTATACAAATCTAAGCGCTGTATTGTGTTTCTTATTGGCAAGACGAAGCAGCATTTCAGGACCCGCACTATATAACACCTTGACCGCATATTGATGAAAATATCCATCTCGTCCTTCAATTAGAGAAGGCTCCAGACACTGACCTCATAATGTCCTCGTCGTTCTCGATTCACGAGTGTTCCCAGACTTGGAGCTGCTAATATTAAAGGCCCTTTAACCCAAGGGGAATGCATAAAACATTGTTTATGATGACTTCTTAGAGTTCCATTGATTTCACTAAGTAATATTTAATTTTTGTTCGGGAATTATTGAGTGAATGTCCGTCATCTTCTGCTGTTGAAGTCAGCTTCCAGTGTCAAGGTCAGCAATTTATATGAGTTAAGGTTCGTGTCGACCGTAGCAAGGCTATAAGAAGAGATCACCAAAACAGGAAGATTTAGAGGAAGAGGAGAAGGAGGAGAAATAATAGGAAACGATAAGCAAGAAAAAGCAGAGTAACCTACACTCATTCCTATAACATTATCGAAAATCTTACCCCCCCCCCAGATAAGGTCTGACAATGTTCCGAACTACTTTACTAAAACATACCAAACCATTTGGCAGCTCCATCCCGCCCCACTTTACTAAACAATAACGTACGTTTACCAACCTCAGTCTAAACTAACAAAATCCACCATACCTATCTCAATCCAAAAAACATAACCTCCCCAGGTCTCTGTCAGGTCAGGTCAGGTCAGCCCTCTTCAGCCCAGTCAGGTCAGCTAGGACAGGTCAGGTTTCCCAAGCCCTCCCTACCTGACGCAAAACAACACCATCCGATCCTATTCCACAACATCCTTTTCGAGCTCACCCTATTCCATACTAATCCACGCCAATCCATCCCACCTAATACGTTTCACATATATACCAAGACTTATCGCCAAACTTCCCAATATCGCCTTTTGGAGGACAAAAAAATAACCGACGTCATAAAGCAGTAGAGTCAACCTCCTTCTTCTGTGCCTCCTATCTTCTTCCGTGTCTCTTCTCTTCTTCCATGTCTCCTCTCTTCTTCCATGTCTCCTCTCTTCTTCCATGTCTCCTCTCTTCTTCCATGTCTCCTCTCTTCTTCTTTTCTCACTCCTTCATCTCTTCTTCTGGGGGTTACTGATATCATTATCTTTCGATTACTCTACCTCGTATAATATTCCTGTGTATCAAGTTCTCAGTTTTCTAGTTACAATAATATGAAATGGTTTTTTTTGGAGAGATAATATTAGTTTTCATCTTCTCAGCAAGGTGTTAACTCAGCTTCTCTTCCAACCCAAAGAGGTCCTCAAGCAAGGCGCTCGTATCAAAGTGAATTTCATGGCTACAATCTGTAATTTCAGGGGCAAAGTAAATTATTTCATTTCACACACACACACACACACACACACACACACACACACACACACACACACACACACACACACACACATTTCGGTTGGTTGACAAATGGAATGCATTAGGGGGTGATGTGGTGGAGGCTGACTCCATACACAGTTTCAAGTCTAGATATGACAGAGCCCGATAGGCTCAGGAATCTGTACACCTGTTGATTGACGGTTGAGAGGCGGGACCAAAGAGCCAGAGCTCAACCCCCGCAAACACAACTAGGTGAGTACAACTAGGTGAGTACACACACACACACACACACACACATTTCGTTTAGGTGTCTTAGGGCCTAGCACTAATGGCATTGTAGTCCTCAGAGCCAGGGTTCGAATTCCTGCCTGAGCAGAAACGCACGGCATTATTTGTTTCACCAGATGCTCCTATTCACCAAGAAATAAATAGGTACCTCGGAGTTTGAGAGAGGATACGGGCTGCATCCTGGGGATATCTGTGTTTTAGAGAAATATATGTAGAAGATATGATGGAGGATATATGGTACGTATATCCTCCGAGGACATATATATGGCCTTGTGGCGCAACGGATAACGCGTCTGACTACGGATCAGAAGATTCCAGGTTCGAATCCTGGCAAGGTCGCAAGTATATTTTCAGGAACAACGTGAAAAATAATTTTGACGCCTGGCAGCTGGGTGGACAGCGCTTCGGATTCGTAGTCCTGAGGTTCCGGGTTCGATCCCCGGTGGAGTCGGAGACAAATGGGTAAAATGCTTCTTTCGCCCTGATACCTCTGTTACCTAGCAGTAAATAGGTACCTGGTAGTTAGACAGCTGCTACGGGCTGCTTCCTGGGGTGAGTGTGTGTAACAAAACAGAGGCCTGGTCGAGGACCGGGCCGCAGGGACGCTAAGCCCCTAAATCATCTCAAGAAGAGGAAGAATGGTCGGTAATGAGTACATGAGACAACCAACGGTTATAAAGACGCGGTCCAAGAGCATACTGCTCGATCCTGCAGGCCGAAATAGCAAATACAAATAATAAATAAACACACACATACATACACGGATTGATGGGGGCTCCATCGTGGAACCCACATTAAAAAAAAACATAAGGAACTCGAGAGAATGCAAAAGTTTGCGACGAGACTCATCTCAGAGCTGCGAGAGATAAACCACGAAGACAGGCTGAAGGATCTAAACCTGACCACATACGAAATGAGGAAGGAGAGGGGTGACATGATACAGACGTGTAAAATACTTAGAGGGATTGACAGAAGGGGAACCAGAGGAAATGTTTACCATGACTATCAATAAAACAACGAAGCACGGATGGCAGATTCGGACTCCGATGGGTCAAAGAGATGTTAGAACGACTTCTTTTAACGTAAGAGTAGTGAGACAGTGGAATGACCTAAAGGAGCGGATTGTAGAGGTTAACTCCACTCATAACTATTACAAAAATGTTATGGTATGACAGGGAAATAGGCCAAGAGTCATTGCATTAGACAACCAACGGCTAAGAATGCGGGGTCGAAGAGCTAAAGCTCCTGCAGACACAAATTTGTAAGTACACACACAGATACACACACACGCAAAACACACAAAAACGCATGCAAATACAAAAAAAACGCAAATAAACCAACAAACACACACACACACATATATATATAGAAGAGCATAAACACATGAGAAATATATATAGCTCGTAAAAGCCTCAATTACTCTTTCATCACGTGACCTGCACATCACCACTGCCAAAAAAATACCCCATGCCATTTAATTCGCGATTTATAGGAACAATTTATACCACCAATTCTTTCAACAAATTTTTCCCCATTTCGCTGCTCCTGATACTGGGTGAATGTGATGTATGATAGACCGACTATTGGGGTGCATGAGAGAGAGAGAGAGAGAGAGAGAGAGAGAGAGAGAGAGAGAGAGAGAGAGAGAGAGAGAGAGAGAGAGTGTGTTAGCCTGTCTGGCAATTATATATATGTTGATATATATTAGTAAACTAACACACTTACTTACTGCATGACAAAATTCGCAAGAGAACGACGACAAAGGCGTAACGAAATTAACCAATAACGCAGCTCTTCCCAACGTTAACAATAACGACTAACTTTTCATATATTCGCACAGAGGAACTTGTGTCAGTGTATTTTTTTCAACACGGCAAAGGCAGTGACAAGTGCTAATGCACGTGGAAAAAATATTGTTTAATACATGAAAAATACCAAAAAAAGTATAATTTGTTACTCAGAATTGTTTGATGTTCCCGAGATGGAAAATTTTCAGACATGTATTCACTTTAATTTAATTTAAAATATACTAAAATATAATGTTAAAGTGATTCCTTATATATTCAAAATATGTATTCAGATATGGCTTTACTACAGTTTCCTTCCTAAAGAATAGATACAAATAATAGATGTCGCAAGTAACTACCATGAAAATTATTTATTTGCACGAAGAAGCAATTTCGTAAATTATATTTCATACAAACGGAAAATTATGGAACTTACTTTTGGAATCCACCGAAACTTCAACAATTGTTGCGACTTATATAAATGATTAAATATTGTCACAAAATTTTACTCTATATGTTTCAAATAGTTAATTACCAAGACTAACGACCAGGAGTAACTAACGTACGTAATGTGAAGAAATGTTTTACATAATTTTTGCAGATAATATAAATTATTGTGAAATATTAGTAGACACACACTGACAGCTATCTTGTTATCTTTCCTAACATCGAAGTGTTCCAAGCAATAAGTGAAGATCTCACACAACTAGTTTATACCTAATAATGCTGATGTACTATCTAGTGCCCAGATCTTTTTGATTCTCAGTCCCAGGTAACTTTGGACAAATCAAAGTATGTTCTAAATGAAACAGAGCCTTCCCAACTACCCCTACATCCAGTATCAGTGCTGCCTTCTCTTAACAATTTCCAATTATGAACATAAGCAAGTTGATAAATTCTTATTTTATATAACCTTAAAACAAATCTCACAGACTTCAAATTTGGGACGAGTTTGGCAGGTTAGTATTGGCCAAGACACACAAATTATCTCACGAAGTCGCTAAAGAAAAAAGATAAATGGGAATAAACTGACATAATCAATCGATAAATATCTCAAAATATCACCTTTATTAAACATGTGAAATACGTTGCAAATAAATGTGCTTGGAAATTTATGTGACAAAGGAGGATAATCCGTCATATAAGGCAATGAGGAATCTAACTCTTGCCCATGGAAATATCTGTAGAAGTTAACAAAAAATACATATTAGGCAACAAATCTAGTGGAAGTTAAATTTAATCCATGCATCCCAATGAAGATCAATAAATAATAGTAAATATAATAACAATGGAGAAACTTACTACAATGTCGAAGTGCTTCAATAAAGGTGAATGAAAGACGCAATTTAATAATTAAGTTTTAGTGTAATTCCAAAATTTTGGATGTGACCTACATCCTTTCTCAAGATTCTGTACACAATGTTGTGACTACAATCTCAACATTGAATACAATACCTTGATAAAGGATGTAGGTTATATCCGAAATTTTGGTTTCAGTAAATGTAAATTTCATTTTGTTTACTAAAACATAAATTGGGTCTTTTATTCACCTTCAATGATAATACTGATTATAATACTAACAAGAACAATAATACAAATAATAACGATAATAATTATAATATTAACGTCGCAGTGATAGTAACACAAAAAAATATAACTTCAATAGTAAGATTATATTCAGTTCTTTCTTTCAAATATAATTTGCCAAAATAAATTGGCTAGTAGTGACTATCAAATAACTATTTCCATAACAAAATCTGTGCATTCCACGCCTGTAGTAACAAATACGTACTATTATTTTGCTCGTTATGGCAACAAATTGTCCTGCATAACAAAAAGTTACTTCAACAATTCAAACTATTATTGTTTATAATCAATATGATCAGTAAAATATGTAACTCGTCATTCATTTAGTACATAATTATTAGTTAAATTTATTAACTTATTGAAATAATTTAATTATCCATGCATATTTGATGAGATTTATATTAATATATGGATTTTGAAGTCTCTAAAATTTTAATCGAACTTCATATTATAAATTTATTGAAGCAAGATATATATTTTAAAACAAAACGATAATTTAGAGGACTGTTAGTGATATTTACCCAAAAATAAGACGAGTATTTTGTTTGAGTAATACCTTTTTTTTTTTTTTATTAACATATTAGGTATATCTGCATTAGTGCAGCTACCCTAGACTATATGAAGTGGAGTACAGTGTGTCAAAAAAGCTAACTAGGTGATGCTAAAAAAATCCCCATCACACAGGATGGTTAGTCATACAGAGGCATGTGATGGTCAGTCTGCACTGGCAGACTCCGGATGCATTTTGAGGATATCAACACCACAAGATTGAATAAGGTAGCAGTGGTAATACCGTCTTAAATTATATGACTGAAAAGTCTACGTTTACATTTTGCCACGTTTCACTGTCTTGCTTCGGATCTTCCAACAATGGTAACGTAATAAGAATATTTGTTTTTGTTCTGATTCAAATTTTTACGCTGTTAGTTTTGGTCCCCAAAATTTAGTCGACCATTTTGTCCCAGAGTTATCATTAATATACCGAATTTTTATTAAATATAATTTTGAGGATCAGCTCTTTATACTAAATTTGACAAGTCACTTTAATATAATTTTCTCATATTCCATCTGTTCTTATTTTCACCAAGTGTGTTGCAAAGCGCAATGCATTGTAGCTAAATCCCGTATCTTCTGGCACATTTACAGTTGCATGTCTCTCGTATTTTACTAGTTTTTTATTAGGTGAGTGTTCATTGCTTGGGGTGCATACAAAACTGAGCGTCTCGCATAATTTTTATATAATATTACGTAGGCTACTATATATAGAAAAATGTAGGATATTAAACGTGTCAGTTTTATATATATATTGCATGTTATTTTATTAATAATTGCCCTTTGAGTTCAGACGAATCATAAACTAGATTGCCGAATCACGGTGATTGAGAAAATTGACTTTTTATCACAGACAATGAAGAAAATGGTACCGAAGGCTTACGGGAGACAGATGCTCTCATAAAATGACTATTCCACACGACATATTGAAAATACTATAATATTAACACAAATAAAGGTCATGTTACTTTGGTTTCGCATTTTTCTGTATCGAAACATATCCATTTGGTATCCGGTCCGGATTTTAAGGTTAATTTTATCAAAGTTTGCCAACAGGTGGAATAGCTGAGCATAATAGACAATTTCACCCGCTTACTTCCCAGCGAGCCAGATTGCAACCCTAACATGTACAATGTTAGAGAATGGACGGACAAGTCAATTCTCGACTTAAGAATGGTCCAGGACGGACCGAAACGTCGTCGTCCCTTCACTTTCTAGTGTGTGGTCTGGTCAACATGTACAATAGCTAAGAAACATCCCTTTCCACGAACGAAGAGTGTCATTCTATCTATGATTCTCTCAACACCTACACCCTCCGTTCTAAGGGGTGAGGTCAATGATCTATGGGAATGCATGAAAATTACTTTCGACTCTCGCAGAAAACCTCAATGGTTGCCTAGAGTAAAGACACCTCTACTGGAAACTCCTTGGGGTTTTCTGAGTATATATAGGTGTGTGTGTCTTTGTATATATATATATATATGTGTGTGTGTGTGTGTGTGGGTGTGTGTGAGACCTTGTATACGTATGACGTTCGGTGTGTGTGTGTGATTATCTGTTTTGAATTAGCGAGTTTCCCTTCACAGATCCCGTCTTCCTAGCTAAGGATCTACAGAAAAAATATTTGTTTTGAGAGTCATTATATCATATCTTCTAGGTCTTTGGTCCCGCCTCTCAACTGTCAATCAACCGGTTATTTGTGTATGTGTGTATGTATGTGTGTGTGTGTGTGTGTGTGTGTGTGTGTGTGTGTGTGTATGTGTGTGTGTGTATTTGGGTCCTTATATGTGTTTACATCCGTGTGTGTATATGTGTGTGTATATTTGCTTCTGGGTTCGTGTGTGAAAACACGTAAGCAGTCATGTAATCAGCTCTTTTATGATTTTCCGCTTAAGCAAGTAGTTTAACTTAACAATGTACCATAAAACACGGCCGTCAAACCTCACTGCTGCAATGTTACTGCGAAAATTCTTTAGCAAAAATATTCGCTTAAGGAAAAATTGTAGCGTTAATCAGTGTGACGTTTGTTGCACAAAATTAGCGCTTAAAATAACTGTGGTCAGCGTTAGGTTAAATTAGTGTGAAGTGACATTCATTTAGAGTGAGTATATATATTTTAGAACCGACAGAGCCAGTAATGGTTGCTTAGAAAAGACAATGTTTGTATAATGTTTATTATGTTGGTTATTTCTTTGTATAGCTTCATAGCCGGCTTAAAGGTACAGAATATGTATGTCCCGAGCCTGAGAATTTTGTTAAATTATACAGAATATTCGTGTTAGTGTGATGGTTTTAAGTCAGAGGTCCTGAAGGAGGCTCTGGTTGAGGAGCTGGGGAAGGGATGAGGAGGTGCTTGTGGAAGCACTGGTAGGCGCTGAAAGAGGACTTGTGGAGGCACTGGTAGGCGCTGAAAGAGGACTTGTGAAGGCATTGCAAGACGTGATTGAGGAGACTTTTGGAGGAGATGCAGGAATTTCTGATGGAGATGCTGAATGCATCACTGTTTATATATATATATATATATATATATATATATATATATATATATATATATATATATATATATATATATATATATATATAAAATCATTATAAAACTGAAACCTCCACACCCCAAAAGGATTCGAACCTAGATAGCCAGTAGCGGTATGCACCTTGGCGTACCTGGTACCTTAACCACTAGACCAAATGACTGTACCAAAATTTTGTCAATCGTGAGACTATTTATCCAAGATCCGACAGCATTCGATGGGTCAACTCGGGCATAGATATTTCATCCAATCACCTCAGTTTTTGGGGTTAAATAAAAATAATAAATATTTGCAGATGATGCAATGTTTGTAGATTGTGCAAAACTGATGAACGTGAAAAACAGATGAAGAATGCAGAAAATTACAAGAGGACCTTGACAAACTACATTAGTGATCAGACAAATGGTTAATGTAGTTTATTTTATTTATTTTTTAATTTATAAAGCTCTTACATTCTTGTAAAGTCGCTATAGCACGCATAGCGTTTTGGGCAGGTCCTTAATCCTAATTGTTCTCCTGAATACGACCTGCCAAATCCTTTAACTAGATACCCAATCACTGCTGGGTGAAAAGAGGCTACAAACAAGGAGTAGCGCCGAGTCAGTCCTCCCCGACCAGGATTCGAACCCAGGCCAAAGCGCCTGCAAGGAGCCGGGTGAGTTCTTTACCACTGCGCCACGGGGAGAGGCGCAGTCCCCGTGTGCGTAAAATCTGAACAAGTATAGGTAATGAGGATGGGAAAAGGAGAGAGGAGCCAAGAAGACATATACACCACACGAGGAAGGCAGCTACTGGAATGAGAAAGAAAGAAAGAAGGATATCGAATTGGTTATAATTCCGACACTCACACCGGAGGCACACATGAACAGGATAACATCAGTAGCATATGGGCCGCTGGCACATACAATAACAACGTTAAGGAATCTGAACCAAGAACCCTTTCAAAGCTATCTACGCATCACTTGTTTGATGATGGAATACGCCTCAATGGTTTGGAATACGTATCATTGTAACATCAAGCTGAAATTGAAAAAGTACCGTGGTTTACAACAAGATTGGTCTCTCTTTCTCTCTCTCTTTCTCTCTCTAACATTTCCTCCACCACCACAATTTTATTTTCGTATGAACCTCTCGCATGCACGTGTGTAAGTATGAGTGTATGTGTAAGTACATACGTCGCGTCAGACACCATCCACAACTGTTTTACGGTGTGCCTGGCAGCCATTAGAGACGCTGTACTCATCTACTATCTTACAAGTTAACCACCCGCACCACCGCTTCCAGGATCCCAGTAATGGCTTGCTTGGTGTCTGAGGTTTCTAAAGGCCTCTTTCTGTATTGTTTCTTGTCGCAGGGCATTGTGGGAGCTAAAATGTTGTAATGTTATGGAGGGGGGGGGGGTAAGCGCACGCGTGGGTGTTTGTGTGTGTGTGTGTGTGTGTGTGTGTGTGTGTGTGTGTGTGTGTGTGTGTGTGTGTGTGTGTAAATAGAAATTAAATAACTCAGAAATACATTACGACTTCGAAATTTCACACACATATTAACATACCTTGCGAATCCTACTCATTCATCACCCATCCTCTCCTTCCTACATAGAAACTCACAGAAGTACACACACACACACACGATTGACAGTCGAGAGGCGGGACCAAAGAGCCAAAGCTCAACTCCCGCATGCTCAACTAGGTAAGTACACACATACACACACACACACACAGGAACCTGATTCAATACGCCATTTGCCCTACAGTTGTCGAGACATAACGGGAGCGTTTCAGTAGCAGAATGTTTTCACAGTCTCACCTCGTTTCGTCCCGCACAAGAAGTTTTTGTTGTTTGGTTTGGTTGTGGGAATACCCAGTGTGTGTGTGTGTGTGTGTGTGTGTGTGTGTGTGTGTGTGTGTGTGTGTGTGTGTGTGTGTGTGTGCGTATGCACTTTCCCATGTGTGGCTTTGTGTGTTCTGAACCTCTAATTAAATTCTTTCCCACGCAGTTTTACCAATACTATTTACAATAGAACATTAAAATCCGATAATTAGATGTCCTTTAGGTATGCACATTCAGACCTTCGTACCCTTCTTTCTTCTTCCCCCTTTTTATCCCTTTCTATCTCCTCTTTCTCTTCCACAACTAACCAGTCCATTCGTATCCCCCCTTATCCACCTCAATCCCCACCTGTTTCCGACCTCTCGACCTCCCTCGGGACTCCGGTACGAGACGATGTTGATTGAAATTCGTGGTTCATATTGACCTTCCTGGACAATTTCCTTTCTCGTCAACCACAAACAAATATCCTCCAGAATTAAATTCATCTCTGAAACCACATTTAATTAAAGAAACCTAAAGAGATTCTCTTCCCTTTCATATCAAACAACTTAAAATCACAAAATCTAACCTAAATGTCGCTATTCTTAGATTGCAAATTCATTTACACTCATTGTTATACAAAACTGCTTCAGAGCCTAAGAGAGGTCTGAATGGAACTGGTCCCGTCGGTCACATAATATTGCCTCGAAAAAGTGTAAAAACTCAAAATCTGTTAAGCTAATTGGACGGAGACTCATTCCAGAATTTAATTAGTAATTTAGAAAGGACTGGCGGCTTACGATGTGTGTCTAGTGACTAACAGCGTGTGGAGAATTCATGACGACCCATGACGTATAGCGACTAACAGGGCGTGTTGGCTTACAATTCCTGTGATTAAAGATGTCTTGCCAAAGAATCTTTGAATTCCAAGGTTTATACAACTCCCAAGTTTGGTTCCTGTTTGCCTGTCTATTTACCTCATTATTCTCTGTCATTCCCTCCCTCTCATTCCGTTCTTGCCTCTTTCCTTCTGGCGGCCACTGCTTCAAAGGCAGAGGTGACCTGCGGGTCTAAACTACTAGCAATTGATCTCACACCCCTTGGCTCCACCATTGCCAGACGACTGACATTGCCTGCAGAGATCAGCAGCGTTCGTTCCAGACTGCTCCAGGATAGTGTTTCTCCTTTATTTATTTCTCTCTCTCTGTGTCTGTGTCTCTCTCAGGGCAGAAGCAAAATATCAGTGTATAAAGACCGAGAAGGAAGATACACCACTCGGTGAATATATCACTGGGCCGAGAGACTTTGTTTGTTGATCGGTTTGAGGCCCATAAAAAGCGAAAAGGTTATTAAGGTCTCTCAAATAACTTCAGAACATAATCTCGGACTAACACTATCTGTGTACATACACCGAGAAGTAGGGTACACCTTCTGGTGTATACTTGATAATTATAATAATAATTAATAATATAAATTGTATTAGTTATAGAAATATTGACATTGGCAGAAACCACAGAAAACAATGAAATTATAATAAGTACATTATAAACGTGAGAATTATTAGTAGATCGAATACACATATACTGAGGCTTTTGAATAGTTTGTCGAATAATCACATAACGTACTAATTATATTTTTTCACTATGCAAAAGGACATAATTTTTTTTATATTTCCTCATTTATATTTTGTGTAAAAATAATTGTTTAATCTTTGCTTAACACACAGTTTCTTTTCCTCTTTATCTATATTATTTTTCTTTCCTTTCCTTCTACCATTACATCACCATCTTTGCCTCACTGTTCCTCTCCCTCTTGATCTCTTTAAGCCCCTTCTGTTCATTTCCCGTTTTCAATAACGCTTCCTCTACTTCGTCTGTCTATCCTACCCTTCCATCTCTTCCTCTTTTCACCTTCCAGTTAAAATCCATCTTCCTCTTCACCTGTATTGGCCCTCCTTCCTTCCATTCTCCATCGTCCTCTGAGCACGCTTTAGGGTCATCAGCCTCCCCAGTCTTCAGGTCAAGAGATCCTGTGTTTTATGGAAACAAAAAGGAGTCCCTCAATATATCTAAGTCCGCCCCGTTGACCGCCAAATCCGGATATATAGATGCAAAACCCTTGTGGTTTGAAGCATTATTCCTTCATTTTCCAGTTTTCGTAATCTATTCATATTCTCCCCCTTCTCTCTCTCTCTCTCTTCCCTTACTTCCTGTTAATAAATTTAATTCTTCGTTACATGTATTTACTCTATTCGTGTTTAACTACTTAAACGTTCTTATAAATATTAACCACCTTCCTGCTATTTCTTTTTAGTTCATGTTTTTCCTTTCTTTTTCTCTTCAGTTTTCATTATATTTATGCTCTTCAATTTTAACCTCTGTACTAAAAGGGGTAAAAACAATTTTTTTACTAAGAATTTAAATTTTACAGAATTTCATTACTATTTGTAGTATCAGTAGCATCTATTCCTGTTTTTCTTGTCTTTTGTCATCTGTATTTCCTCCACTCCCTCCTCCTCAGTTTTGCTTTTTGACAGTTTATTAAACCAAGGGTTATTTTATTCTCTCCTACTCTTACTCTTGGCATGAAACGCTGTTCTGCCTCCTTGCAACTTCATTTGACTAGGTCTGTCATTTCGTGTACTGTTTTGTCTCTAAGTTTCTCCTCCCACTGTGCATCTCCCAGATACTCTCTCACCCTCTTGTAATCTCGTTTTATACAGTCAACTGTCCTTTCCCAGACTTCTTGTCCCTGTGTGTGTGTGTGTGTGTGTGTGTGTGTGTGTGTGTGTGTGTATGAATGTGTGTATGTGTATTTTCATATGTCCATGATAAATCGGGTGATTCTGAAAGTATATGTGTGTATTTACAGATCTGCTTTTAAGTGTGTGTAGGACCTTGATATGTGCCTATTACCTAACATTTATCACGACGGGAATACCATCAACACTGACGGAGACAACAGACACAAACAAAACATTCTTCCAAAACACATTTCCAACAAACGAACATTTCCAGCGAGCATTTGCAGCTTCCGATTGAGTCTTCCTGTATCGGTTCGCCAAATGAAACCATCATCATGGAAAAAATGGCTGGCAGAGTTTTCAGAGAAGAGGGAGTATGGATTGAGAGAGAGCGCGAGAGAGGAACAGAGAGGGAGAGAGACAGACAATCAGAAAGATAGAGATGGAGAAATAGAGGGCGTGTGTATAAGACTAAAAGAATGTGAAATTTGCCAAAGATTTTGATGAACTTAACTGAATGTGCTGTATATTTCGCATCGTAATTTTAGGAGAGAGTGAAGAGAGAGAGGATAAGATGGAGTAAGGGAAAAACTGATGATGGAGAGAGGAGTGAGTGAAGGAAAGAATGAAGGAGGTGTTGATTTAGAAATAATGGATAAAAGGAATAAAGGTATTAAAGCATTGTAAAAAACAAGAATTTGGAAAAATTGAAAGCAATAAGTGAGATAAGAAGGAAATGAGAGGAATAGTGCTTCAAAAATATAGACATAGTCAGAATTTCCTTCAATATCATCATTTCTCCTCCCACCCACGACTCTCCTAACATGAAGATAAGTGAGTAGTACACTTAACCGAATAAATATATGCTCTGGCAACTAGTTGGCTCCTAGTTAATCTTCCTCCTGTCATCTAATATAATTGTTACTTAGTCTTAAATCAAGACTAAACCACATACCAGGAAAGGAAGAGACGACGACGTTTCGGTCCATCCTGGGACCATTATCGTGTCGATTATGATGGGAGTGAGATGGATTGAGTGATAAAGATTAAGCCACCTAAGAGGTGGCACGGGCATGAATAGCCCGTAATGGGAGTGAGGGAGGCAAGGGCATTAAGTAAGGCAAGGGAGAGGTGAGGAGAACCACACACATTTTCTGGTGTGTGGTTTTGTTTTCATATTTCCAGCCACGTTATTGTTACCTTATATCAAGTTTCTCTCTCTCTCTCTTTTTCTTTCTCTCTTTTTTCAGCGTCAGGAAACCAATAATACCCTTCATCATCTCGTAATGCAGTTAGCCAAGTGCTTGTCTCACAATTGTTCAGACAAAGTTCTCTCCTCACCAGTATGGAGCCGAGCTCTCGTCTCACTAGTATGGAACCAAGCTCTCGTCTCACTAGTATGGAGCCGAGCTCTCGTCTCACCAATATAGAGCCAAGCTCTCGTCTCACTAGTGTGGAGCCGAGCTCTCGTCTCACTAGAGTGGAGCCAGAATAACCTCACTTGTGCGTGCCTGTGCAAAGAGAGTGTTGATATACACAAGAGGGGAAGTGGCGGTGAGGAGGTACACAGGGATTTCCAGCGTTCACACGTACGAGGAATGAAATAGATGTTCCGAGGAGGGAGAGTTGGGAACTATATTTGACTTTCCTTTTTCTTCACCTTTCCTTCCTCTTCATATTTCTGTTTCTTATCGTCTGATTTTTTCTATTCCTCTTCGTACATTTGGAAATAATTTCCGAGCAAGGAAATTTAATAATTAATGGTATAGATGTGATTAAGGTGTTCACAATTTTTTTTTTCTTGAAGTTGGTTATGATCAGCTGAGTTAGGAAAAATACTAAACCATTGTGCAATTATATGCAATCTTCCACGTATACATTCACAAAAATAAACACGTATAAGAAACCATTATATAGACGAGAAGTAATATTTATTTTATATTTCAAGAAAATAGGAAGCGTCACAATGAGTTACTACAAAGTTAACTCCAACTGCTCAGGTTCACCAACACGATCATGTTCTTAAAGTGACTTTAAGCTGACAAGAGCTTGACGGCCTCGCTTCATGCAGGTCAGCGTTCAATCCTCGACCGTCCAAGTGGTTGAGCACCATTTCCCCTCCCCCCGTTCCATCCCAAATCCTTATCCTGACCCCTTCCCAGTGCTATATAGACGTAATGGTTTGGCGCTGATAGTTCCCTTCCCTTCTATACTCTGCTACAGTCCTTGAATACACTCAGTAAAATATCCCACATCCGTGCTGGAACTGAACCTATCTCACATTCCATCTAGCGTCCTCGGCTCCCGCTAAACTGTTCATCCATTGTAGAGAATGCAATCTCCTTAATGAGTTGCCATTCCAGGTTCAAAATAAAAACACCCTCTCCAAGAATAATCTCAGACAACATTGAATGTCACAACACAGCAACCCATCCTCCTGAAATGATTGTACTTATAGTAATTATTTGGTCGAAAGTACCAATATGCAGTGATTGACCATCATTAAACCACTTTTTGTACTATTATTTTAAAATATTAAATTCTTCTTAAAAAATATAATTTAAAACCAAACAAATATTCCTATGCCTAGTATGGCCTATATGTACTTTATTAGGACTAAGATAGCGTGTATTAGGCCTAGAATTGCTAAGATAGGTTAGGTCTTATATTTATATTGAGGTATAAAAGTTTGTTCAAAATCAGTAATATAAAAATCTACTTTTGGTGGCCCATCATTACATATAAGTACTGTCGACCAAATAGCTACTACAAGTACTTTTATTTTAGTGGGATTAAGGGCAATAGAGCCTATGAATTTAATTTCACTAGATACCATTATCCCAGAGGAAAGGATTTATATATATGTATGCATATGTTCGTATATTCACCTTTTAAGCGTGTGCGTTCGACGTGGTCCGGTCTATGTTATCTGTATGCAAATCCCACTCTGTTGAGCCCCATTTCGTATATATACACCGTCAGCTTGTATAACATGATATCGTTCCTTGCAGTACCATGACAGTGAGCTATGCCAAAATGCCGTAATACTAAACCACCATTAGACAACTCTAAGCTTCAATAACACAGGTCTAAACTATTATTAAATAGTTCATAGCTACTATGTAACAGCTCTAAGCTGCAACGAGATATCTCTGAGCTTCCATAACATGCTATTTAAAAACTGCTTCCAAGCAGGAAAAAGTGCTATCCTACTAATACATAATATCAAATTAAGGTATCATTACACAACTAGATAAGACAACAGGGCTACATACAGCTTTACATAACCCCTCTACACTTCGACTCGCCTATACAATACCATAGAAATATTTAATACAGCAGCATAATACCTCAATACACCATGGAGCAACGATATGCTGCTGCTGTACGCCATAATACAGAACTGGATATCATTATACATTATGTAGTTGCACAACACTACAGTCATTCACCACATACACCTCTCCAGGCATTACTCTGTCTCATAAGATGTTGACGATTACCTCATACTGCATGGGAGGAGACGGAGAGAGAGAGAGAGAGAGAGAGAGAGAGAGAGAGAGAGAGAGAGAGAGAGAGAGAGAGAGAGAGAGAGAGAGAGAGAGAGAGAGAGAGAGAGAGAGAGAGAGAGAGAGAGAGAGAGAGAGAGAGAGAGAGAGAGAGAGAGAGAGAGAGAGAGAGAGAGAGAGAGAGAGAGAGTGAGAGAGAGAGAGAGATAAAGACAGAGATATGTATAGACAAAGAAAAAGGGAGAGAGAGAGAGAGGGTGGAAGGGAGATATGTAGGAAAGGATGAAAGATGGAGGAAATGAGGGAAGTGGGATAGATGGAACGAAGAAATAAAGAAAGGAAGGGGTGGGAGGAATAAAGAGAACGGTGTAAGAGAAAATCTAGAAAGGTGGAAGAGATAGAGAGAGGAAGATTGGGAAGAAGAAAAACAGAGAATGGGAGAGAGGCATGATGAAAGAATGAGAGAGAGAGAAAGGGTAGGAGGGATGAAAAAAAGAAAGATGGAGAAAGAAAGAAGGGAGGCAAGAAAGACCTGAAAAGTCTATTATCTAATCATTTGCTTCTTTACTTCCTTACTTAATTTCTAACTTATTCCCTATAACTCACTTGCTCTCTTCCTTATTTCACTCTCTCATCACCTGTTCCTCCTTCATTATTCTGGCTCACATTATCTTTAAGAAGACATGGAGATTGTTGCTCAAGATAGAGCCGGAAGATGGCCGTTCAATTAAGCTAACGAGATGTATAGTTGAATCTGGTAATTGAAACAACAAATAGGACAGCCTCAATGAGGATTTTTCGTGGAGGGAAAATCATGTACTTGTAAATATATGCTGATCTTGTTTAATTAAGGAGAGTGAAGAGGTCGCCGTGGCTGGATAATGAGTATATAATTCAAATTATGTGTGAATGTGAATATATATATAAAGTAAACGAGCCTAAAAACACCAAAAGGGGGAAGTTGTGTAGTTTCTTACTCTATCTTGGTGTATATAATCTATTCTTGTCCCCCACCCCAAGTTCATTCCTCATTCACTCATTTTTTCTCTCTGAAATTACTTTTATCCACATTTTCCTAAATATCACCAACAAATTTTAGAACTGTTACATACCCTCTGGAAACGTTTAATTGACTAGTTGGTAGAGATTTGCCATCGTCAACAAAACTGATCTGATATATTTAACGTTTAAAGCTACAAATTTATTTTCAATTTGGTTTAAAGCTGCACGTCCCTCAGAACGCTTTATATAGAAATTGAACGTTAAATTGAAGTTTCTTGGTGAATATGTCCAAAAGCAACAGGTTCAAGGATTAAATATCAAGGACAGAGAGGAACTATCAGGGGGGAAAGCGACAAGCAATTACGACTATATAGCACTTGGAAGTGGACAGGATAAGGATTTTGGATGGGACGGCGGAAAGGAATGGTGCCCAATTCTCTGGACGGTCAGGCACCATTTTTTTCCTTTCGCTTGTTGGGTCAGAATTATATCATCCTATGTCAACTAGCTTTAGAGGAAGCATAAATGAACAGTTCAAAGTTTTTTTGTAATGTTTAGCTAATACAAAAATTCTTGTATAGAAGTTTAATAGAAACTATGACATTAACTATAAAATTTTACGGCTGTCTCTCTCGTAGTGATCTTACAGAGGTGGAAGCTTGATTCCAGAGATCATCTTGTGGACGAGAAGTGAATTTGAACCTTCATCTCTAAGCTCCAATGATGAAGTATCAGAGTCCTGAAAGCTTGATCTCAGAGGAGTCAATAAATCTGTGATCTGTCCTTTGAAACGTAATTTTGATGTGAATGAAAAAAACCTTTATGAACTTTTGCGGTCTTTTTTCTGTACTGATCTATAATTACGAATTGTTTCTAAAAGTCTGATATATTCTTTATAAAATATTAAACTATTATTCTGTACACAGAGAGTAGTCACACTAACGTGACTGCATCAATGACAAAATCCGTAGGAGCAATGATGAGCGTCTGGGGCGTGTGTGTGGGACTACCTTCACATAGGTTCGAACCCCTTATCACGGCTCCTACCGATTCTCTCATATTATTCTTTATTACGGAAATGTAAAACCTTTATGATTTAATTTGTTTAATTTCCGTAAAATATACAAATATATCAGTGACATAAATAAAACGTTCATAATTAAAACGATCAAAACCAAAAGGGTCCTCTTCCTGGGAAACTCATATAAGTGCCCTTAAAAATAATATTTTTCAAAAGCTGTAATTAAAGTTGAAAATTTAATTAAGCTTTGACAGGAGGGTAACCATTTTTATTTAATCTCTTCCTCTTACCTTATGTATTTACATATATTTTCTCTGGTGATATAAGTATTAGAAACTTAAAAGTATAATATTTTGTATATATATTATATTTTTTATTACTTGATATTTTAAAGCAGATTATAAATAATGAGTACTTTTAACTAGTTCAAAAAATTCCTTAAACTTAACAAAAACATACTTTGCCATACTTCGAGTTCACACTGACCACCGATAACAGGTTGGGAATCACTTAACCTCTCCACATTCATCAGGTTTAATCGTCCACTTTATTATTTTACATCCTATGGTTTCAGCCTTACCTTGACCCCATCATCGTCACTAGGTGTAGATTTTCATTAAATGTAAATTTATCAATATCCGAACCCTTTACGAGGCTTTGACTCCTCAGTTCATCCATGACCTTCCTTAAACATTCGCGTCTCTGGCCTATCACGTTTACCAAGCTTACCCTTCCCTTGACCCCAATACCTTCTTCAAGCCTTGACCTTACTTGACCCAAACTTCGTCTTAATAAAGCTTTGACATCCCTTGACATCAACACTTTCATCACGCTTAAAATTCACTCTACTCCATCATCCTCAACAGGCTTACATACCACCATCATTTTATATCACTTGTATTACGTTTAGACAGCATGACAACACGAACCGATCCTTGGTTGACCGAGAACTCACACACTGCCTAAGCTTTGTCCCCCACCAAGGTGGTCAGACAAAGATTTAATCCTTAATAAAACCAGGAACAATTGTCCTGCCTTTTTTGTAACTAACTTTGTCACGCTAAAACTTTCTTGATCTAAACGTAAAACTGGTCTTCCTTAAAGATCACCAAGCCCACATTAACCTCACTTACAACTTCTCTCACCTAGATTCCTTCACCTTCAACAACCATAGACTCTTGTACCAGTTATAAATAAAAACTCTTGAACCTTCAGTAAACACTGACTCCTTCCCTATTATTAAACACATACTCCTTCACCTTCAGTAAACACAAACTTATTCACCTTCACTAAACACTGAATTTTTCAAGTTCAATAAACATTGGCCCGTTCGACTTCAGTAAACAGAGATTCCTTCGCCTTCAGTAAAGTCATATTCCTTCACCTTCAGTAATCACAGACTCAATCTCCTCCATTGAACAGACCAGGCATCGATCACCCTCCAGATGTTGACTCCACGTCGGCCTCATATTTAAGAAATATGAGTTAAGGAATAATTTTAGAGGAGCCTCTCAGACACAAGTGCCACCCACGAGGCTCATTAACGGTGGTCCAAAAGTTTACCCTGGGGAGATAATGAGCCGGGCCCGAAAGCTTTCACTTTGAATTAGACTTTGAACTCTGGAAGGATATGAAATCCAAAGGCAAACTGGAGAGTTTTTGAAACCTGCTAGTAAAAGAGAGAGAGAGAGAAAGAAGGAAGGAAGGAAACTATCAGGAAGAAAGCGCCAAACCTTTACGACTATGTAGCACTGGGAAAGGGCCAGGATAACGATTTGAGATGGGAAGGAATAGTGCCCAACCACTTGGACGGTCGGGGATTGAACGCCGGCCTACATGAAGCGAGACCTCTACCGTCCAGTCCAAGTGGTTGGAGAGAGAGAGAGAGTGAGAGAGCGCAAGAAAGAAGGAGACAGAATATTAGAAAGAAGGAGTGAGAATGAGAGAGAATGAGAGAGAAAGAGAGAGTATGAGAGAAAATGAGAGAGAGAGAGAGAGAGAGAGAGCAATAAATAAAATACATTAACATGATACACAAAGGTTTGAAAAATTTAGGCATAGACAAAGAAATAAAAAACAAACAAATTGACAGAGAGGGTGAAACATAGAAAAATTGTATATATCATGAACCAGCATCCAGCAATATGTCAGATTTTATCCCTCGATTCAAACAGACCATATTCATCACACAACTTCCCGCTTTAATCTGGGAATATGGAACAAAAACATTGAAAACAAAGAACAAAGACTTTAAAACCGAAAAAGCTTCAAGCACTATATGTCCAGAAAAATAAAAAGCAAAACCTACATCTCTTATTGAGTTTCATGTGAAAATTCCTTTTAATTTATATATATATATATATATATATATATATATATATATATATATATATATATATATATATATATATATATATATATATATATATATATATAAATACATGTATATATATATATTTATATAATATATATATGATAATATGATTTTGATAGGAATTATTATTTATTTATTCCTATCATTATTTTGATAGGAATTAACAACCACGAAATAACAGATGCAATAAACATTACGATACTTTATTGCATAAGAAACGCGAAAACATGATCACCACATTCAAAATACTTAGAGGAATAGTCAGGACTTACAAGGATAGACTCATTAGCACAAACCAAAGCTATAATACGGATGAGATACAGACAATATAATTAATTGTTATCAGTGTGTTGTAGGTAAATAGATGGAATGCACAAAGAAATTCTAGCCCTTGGAGGCAGACACCATTAACAGCTTCATAGGAGATTTGACAGATTCCTAAAAGTTCCGGAACCTGTACACCAGTTGACTGAATGTTGAGATGCCGTGTTGCAAGAGCAAAAGTTCGATTTTTGGATAGCACGACTAGATAAGCACAATTCGATAACTCCCCCCACCTCTGATGATTTTACTACGCCTTCCCCGTTGTCTTCGCGGCCTGCTGCTCGCCTTATTGGAATTCTTTCCTCTATGATGTGGAAAAGTTGTTCCTCATCCCTCCCATTCCTTCCTATCCCTGACAATTTCGGTAAGCATGTTCCATCCACTTGTGGCCCTGTTTCATTTCCATTTAGCCTATGAAACTCTATTTTTAAATGTCATAATATTTTTTTTTACAATTAGTTCAAATGGATTCTAGCTTATTGTATGTAATGTCATGGATTGCCTTCTGTATGCTTTCTCATTGTATTGTATTGAATGTCTGTTCCTTGTTCTTCTTACCATTTATTTTGTATTTTCCTTTTTCCTGTTTATCACAAATACCTCTTTCGTTTTGTTATTGTTGCCATCTTATTTTCCTCCTTACATGTTTATTCTTTTCCCTCTCTTCATACATTTCTTCTTTCTATGCTGCACTTTTAGTCTTCTATCCTTCTCCTTGCAATTCTCCTCCTCTCATTCAGTCTTCTTTTCCTTCTCCATTTCCTCTTCCATCATCTCCAATTTTTCCTCCTTCATCCATCACAATTAACACCATCATTTCATCCAATTCATTCATTCTACTTCCTTTTCTCCTCTTCCACCTTGCTCTTCTCTGTCCCCCTCCGTTATTCTCCTCTACCGTATGTTGTTTCAGTTGGTGAAATACAGGAGCAGCCAATGTGGGTTTTGGGAGGGAATTGCTAGATGTGTATTGGGGTGTGAGGGGACATATAGAAGGAGAGAAATAGAATAGAAAGGATCATTGGCATAAGAAATGAGAATGGAAGGGTGAGGGGGAGATGGTATGTGAGACAGACGGCAGTTAGCTGTTTTCCTTTCAAGTGTTATATTATGTCTTAAGTTTCGTACTTGTTTACAAGCTGTTTGGCGCAGAGTTAGTTTTTGCTCTTATGCGATACAAGTTGAACCACGGGATCACTTTTGACTTGATTGCAATATCTTGTTAACGTAATTGACATGCCGTGCATGGCAAAAAGCCAGCATGGCTTTTTCAGAGAAAGCCGTTAGAGCCTCTCGCATAATTATATCCCTGACATAGAATATCATTCCGTTAAGTCCCCAGTCATGTATGCCGGTCCAAAGACTTCATAATCCCCTTTTTATGCCAGACGCAGTGTCTGATAATCCTCTTCATATGCACATTGCATGCCTCCATAGTCCACATTGCCTGCCACCCTAATGAATTCAAAGTTCCAAACTGAAATTAATTCAGTTTCGAGTTTCATAGGTCAGTTTCAAGTCCCTTTATTCTCGGGGCGTCCTTGGAGTGTTCATAGAGAAAACATCTAAATTTTTACTCCCTGAACTTCGCACTGAATAGATGTTATTGTGTTCTGGACTGGTGGTGCCAGTGGGAGGCCGATGGTGCTGTGTTCCAGATAGCTGGTGATGATTCGAAACTGCTGGTGGTATCCAGGTACTGTCTGGAAGCTGTTAGCAATGCGTCTGGGAAAACAATTGCTGGAAACACTCAGCTGGTGAAAAAGAAACACTAGAACAGATCTGAAGGACAGCTTGTGGATACAGCTGGAGGTGAATAGCTGATAAATAACACCTGAAAGAAATATATCCAAACTGGAAAGGATAAATAATATAAAATGTATAGAGGTAGTTGGTAGAGATGGAAACAGATGAGTGTTGGAGAATAGCTGGTTGAAATGACGATAATATGGGAAAGATGTTTATTGACATTCCACATCTGTCTCAAATACACAAATAAGACAGCTGTATCTTCAAGACAAGTGAGGAAAGATGAGAGAGAGCAATAGTGGAGGAGGCATCTGATGGATGGAGCACCAGCTGATGTATATAGCGATTACGAATTGTGGGAAGCCATTTAATTCAGCGGGCAGCTGGCGAGGCTCCCCATCACGGGAAGTGAGGATCCATATCCCCAACGAGCCATGGAAACGGTTAAACCTGTCATCACAATCAGGATTCTGATCGTTTTTGGGTTTTCGTCACACAGAGCTAATGACCTTTGAGACGAGAACTGTAACAAAATTCTCAATAAATATCATCGTCACTCTACGTCACCGTCACTACAACCATCGTCACCACCTCCTCCATTCACCATCATCATCACTATCACCATCACCACCCCTGTCACTAACACAACGCCAGCCCATGATTGACACCTACTCCCTTACCATCAGCCATAGAGGCACCAACCTCACCATTCCCCTTCACTACTTAAGCTCTCCTCACCATTATTCCTCCACCTCTCACGCTCCTGTTCCACACCCCTCCCACACGCCCATACTAATGTGCACAAGGCCATTAAAGCCACCATTTTTACCCATGCAATTCCAGTTCACTGGACAAAAAATACACACACAAAAATACCAATTGGAAATAAGCAAATATTGAGACATTAATTTTGACTGTTGTTATGTGTTCGGATATAGTTGACTCTTTTGTTTTGTTTGTGTTATTATTTGTTAAATTTATGTCCTGAATCACTTGAGGAACAGGGAGTCCGGGGGAACACATTCAGCTGAGGCTCATCACCATCACAGCCCCGTTTCAGCTATTCCTGAACCGATTCAGTGTCTGGCAGCAGAGAGGAGACGAATATATGGGTTGGAATTGTATCGGTGTTTGTGTAGGAGGAAGATGGAAAATTGTTGAGGAAGCTGGCCCTAGTTGTGGTGGTGGTAGTTGTGGTGATAGTGGTGGTGGTAGTTGAGGTGATAGTGGTGGTGGAAGAGATGGTACTAATGGTTATGGTTAAGGTGGTTGTTGTGGTGGTAGACGTGGTAGTAGAGTGGGTTGCCAAACAATGCTTATATACTAGCGATAACTGGGCAGCAAGTTCATGCTATTTATGCTCTACTTTACTACGTAACAATTATACTTTTCTGACGTTCGCATTCCTTATCGAATTTAGACCCAAAGTTGGGAATGGCGGCAGCTTAATAAGATTTTTTTTGTTCAGTGCATTTTGTGGACATATCTTGGTGGTGGTGGTTGTGGTAACAGTAGTGATTGGGGAGACAGTGGCAGCTGCTGTTCCTGAAGCAGTGTAGCTTATGACAGAAGCGGGGGATTATAGTTGTAGTGTTGAACACAGGTTATATAGAGTCTTACAAAAGTGTTTGCGGGGTGTGTGTGTATTGACCTAGTTTTATTCACCTACTTGTGCTTGCGTGGGTGGAGCTCTGGCTCTTTCGGCCCCGCCTCTCTATTTTTTTCCACACACCTCCAGGAAGCAGCCCGTAACATATGTCTAACTCCCAGGTACCTATTTACTGCTAGGTAACAAGGGCATCAGGGTGAGAGAAACTATACCCATTTCGGCCATCGCCAGGGATGGATCCCCGGGTTATAGGACTACTAATCCAGAGCTCCGACCACTCACCCTTCAGGCCCCCTGTGAGTGTATGTGTGAATGTCCAATATACAAGTATCTAGAGAACCGATAGAATTCAGTAAGTGGGCCCCTTAATGTAGGAACACGATTATAACAACAAATAAAACGACCTAAACCCAACATGTTCGGGTTTAGGTCCTTCAATAGAACATGTTTGCGTGTGTGGAGCTTTTGTTGAACATGTTCGATTTTTGGCCCAGCATATAAAGATATATATTTATATATTTAAACGGTATCAAAACAATGACAAGAATTGTTTAGAATAACTTATAAATATCAAAGCTTCATCAATTTATAAATTAAAACACGTGGTTTTCTCATGCAGCTATTTCCTTTAATATTTAATAAAAACAAAAGCCAATAACTGTGAACCTTATCGTAACCTTTGTGAACAATAGATCTCTCATAGTGGAACTGTTAATTGAATTATTAAAGCAGAGACAGGAGCAGTTCATCATTATGCATGCGAGTCTAAAAGTAATTAAACATTTCGAATTGGATACGTAATGGTGGCGGTTTGTCGGGTAGTTGCGGGGTGGTTGTCGGGTGGTTGTAGGGTGGTTGTGCAAGGGATGAAGTTAGGATTGCAAGGTTGTCGTGGTTACAGTTGTATAGTGGTTGTGGGGTGGTTTTGATGATGTTTTTGCTGATGGCTATTGTGTGGTTGTGGTCATAACTTGAGGTACCAGTGAGACTGGTTTCACTCTTACTTGGACCAGAGTGATTGGAGAGAGAGTGAGAGTCCAGCACAACACAACCTCCACCAGGCCTAGACACCTGGGGCCTGATTCACGAAGGGGTTACGCAAGTACTTACGAACGTATACATCTTTCCTCAATCTTTGACTGCTTTGGTTACATTTATTAAACAGTGTACTAGCATGAAAACTTCCCAATCAACTGTTGTTATTGTTATAAACAGCCTCCTGGTGCTTCGGAGCTCATTAACTGTTTAATAATTGCAAACAAAGCCACCAAAGATTCAGAAAAGATGTACACTTTCGTAAGTGCTTGCGTAACTGCTTCGTGAATCTGGCCCCTGGGCCAAGATTCATCAGACATTTATGCAGCCACTGACGAAACCTGTACATCTTCCCAAAATCATAAAAGGATTGAATAACATTGTTTAAACAATTTTCGAGCTTCGAAACGTCTCAACCCAAAGTTATTATTGTTATAAACACCCTCGTAATGCTTCAGAGCTCTGAAACTGCTTATTAAATGTAAACAATATCGCTGTGATTAAGAATAGATGAACAGGCTTAGTCAGCGGATACATATATGCAATCGCCAGTGCGCCACGAGATTTGTTCAATGTTCCCCTTACCTCGAGCTGAGTGTAAGATAACTGACACTCTACATAATACGACCACATCATAGTGTTTCTCGAACACGTGCAATAACGAGTGAATCGACACGTTAAAATGACGATGTCAGAGGCAAAGTGACGTCAAAGGACAGGATATCGTGACTTCACAGGCCAAGTTCCATATTACGAGCTGTTGAACGCGCAGGTGTAGTGGTGTAGGGTATACAGCCAGGTGTAAATATTGCCTGTTTGTACACAGGGAAAGGGTGCTCCATCAGCTGGTATGATGAGAGTATTACTATGATGAGTTTTTCCTTCATCTTATTTTTGCTTCCTACATTTCCTCTCTCTTTAAATTTGTTTCTTCTCCTCATTTAGAGTTTTTTTGGGTAATTTTCGTCCCTTATTTATCATTATTTCATTCATCGTTTTTTTTGTTTACGTTCTTTTCATCTTTCGTCGCTTCAACTTCATGAATCATAGAGCAATAAGGGTAAAGTGTTCTATAATTCACGTGGACCGAACGGAGTTTAACTGAAGTTTTGTATTTTGAACTTTTACTTTTCAACAAAAGCACATAAATTCCCGGTCATAACTCCCCGACGCGACTTACTTACAAGTTCTTTTCCAACGCTTCCGGGAGCTGGAGATGTGATCCCTCAACGTGCAAATGTTTGCCTATTGCAACGTTTTGTCAACAACATCTTCAGGAACACACACACGTGGTAGAGAGAACACGAGTGCACTAAAATTACATACAAGAACACGGTCTCTATTCATGCAGGTCGGCGTTCAATCCCCGACCGTCCTTAAGTGGTTGGACACCATTTCTTACCCCCCTATCCCATCGCAAATCCTTGTGCTGATCCCTTCCAAGTGCTATAAAGTTGTAATGGTTTGGCGCTGTGCCCTAATAATTCCCTCTCTCACAATTCCCCATTATACCTCTTCTTGTTAATGGGTAATCCTTAAGCGCAATGATGATTATATAGTTAGGTTGTATAAGGCGACGGGAATCTTTCCTCAGGGAAAGATCTATGTACGATTTCTTTTTTCCTTATACTTATAGGCCTACGTTGGCCTAGTGGATTGTTTCTCAAGTGTGTTTATTTCCCATCTTTTTTGTGTTTAATTTTATATGTTTGTTGTGTACAAGACGAACTAGGGTAAGAGTTTGAATAACTGTTTGCCTTGCAAAGGTCAAACAGTTCCTGTAGTTGACAACTGCGTAATTGTTGCCAGAAGTTTACTGTTACCATTCCCTGGGTCTGATGGGTACAACGACAGCCTCACTTCTGGCAAAATCGGCGTTCGAATCCCAGTGTTACGAGTGGTATGGAATAGTGATATTCGCTCCGTTACGAGTCATACTGGCCTAGTGCTTTCTCCCGATAATTATCTCATTACCATAAAACGCCATATACGATATACCATTGTATTCTGAATACACTTTTACTGAACCATCCTCCTGTTTATCCTTCAAATCCATTTTCTCTAGTTTGAAATTAAGAAAGAAAACCTTGAGAGACAGTAACTCGTGCAGTCTATCACACGTTACATCTACGAACTTCAAACGAGTGTGACATACTAACACCCTTCCAAGTCTCCAGAGATATTAATGGCAACATTAGATGGATCAATCGTCGTTAAATGTTGATTAAATACACTATTTATCAACGATATAGAAACACGAGTGAAAACTTATTCAACATCGGGTCGTAGAGAACTAATTAATTGAGAGAGCGAGTCAACAACACGCTCCAAGAATAGTCTATCACACTATGGTCTTCCATGATATGTTCTGATCTATCGATACAGATTGGTTTCAACAACTCTTGTGAGATTTGGGACATATTTTCCCAAAAACTTATTGAACGAGATCAGATGGGAAAGGAATTCAAAAACGAAAGTTCCCTGATTTTAATTAGAGGTAAGAGGAGGGTACATGAGTTGAAGGGACAGGAGGGAACAAGAGAGGGCACGGTGCAGATTGGACTGGAGAGTGTACAACATCAAATTGAAGTGAGTGCCTTCTCAGGATTGTTGATGTGTTGAATGCAGTCTTACGAGGTTCAAGTTCAAGGAAGTTTATTGAAGTAATGAAATACAGTACATCACAAAAGAATAGAGTAGCGTAGTCTATTTCTACCCACGTCCTGCGAGGTGTTGCATGCGGAAGAAAGCATTGTAGCGCTGCTCTATTCCAATGCATTTTTTTTCCTGCATTGCAAAACTATAAAGTATTTTATTCAGCATCAAAATAATGCAGAGCCTGAATTCATGGGCATACATACAATGTACCCCACGATCCTTGTGTTTAGAAACTGTTCAATGATTAGTTTCAGTTACTCCGACGAAAGCTGTCTGCTTTTTATAATATTGTCCAATAATATTCTATAATTTCTATAATATTTCCAAAATGCACAGTGTAAGAATATTACGATTCTGCTTAAAATGAGTGCATATCATGGGAGACCAATATTTTTGGCTTAGTTTTTTAATTATTGTGTCTATTTTCGCCAAAGAATTGTGAGGTATAAACTAACTTTGCTCTGGTTAAGACAAGGTTTAGTTTGTTATATATTAAATTACATTCGTTTATAATTAATTAGCATGGTTTTACTCTATTGTGGCTTATTGTAGGTTGATCTAGAATGTTACGTTGACTTAGATTATTCTGTTCTGAATTAGACTTGGATAAATTCAATTCATCTGCTTCTAACTCGATATATACAAAATTATTGGAAGTCATTATAATTCATTATAATTCTATACTGTATAGTTTCGTGATGTAATTTATTAAACAAGTGTATACTATACAATATAAATAAATAATGAAACCAGTTGGGAATACAGACGCTAAACGATTCTTGTAACTTATATTATAGTTATGGGTAAAATATCAGGTTTTCTCTAGTGTTTTCCTTCATAGAAAATGCGTTTGAATTGGCGATTAAAGCTGTTTTAAACAAGGATCTAATTAAACTTAGAGGCTGTCCTACGTAAATATAAATCATCCAGAGAGTCATAAGGAAGCATTCCATCAACATGTGAAGCACCTTTGAGTAGTTGGTGGCAGAAGACAACATTATCTCCATGTTTAAAACCAATATGGCAACATTCACGAGAGGAAGAGCAGTATTTAAACAAACATCCAGAGGCAAAGATCCTCAAAATAAAATATGACGATATATCGACATTGATCGATCAAATGCTAGTCAGATTTCATAGCATATTCCCCAATCACTTTGAGAATATGCGCTGTGTTCAATCGGGTGTTCAATCCCGTGGTCAAGGTGGTTGGGCATTGTTCCTTCACTCCGTCGTCATATCCCAGCTCCTTATTCACATATTCCGGCTGCTTGTCCTCATATCCAACCATGATACGTCTACATCCACACACCGCAGTATACTGAACATTACATGTACCATTATTTCAATAAAATATTAATTCTAATATTCAATTAATTAGAATATCAACTAAGGCTGTGAAGTGGGCTCGAACCTGCGACCTCTGCATTGCCAGCCGCACCCTCTTCCCATCCCAAGTAGATTTTCACATTGATATATATCAAGTTAATGTGATTTCTGTGTGAATTCAAAAGATTAATTTTTGTAAATGCAATTTAAAATAGTTATCTAAGTCATACATATATGATAGAGTGCGAGATTTTTACGCAGTTCTGTTTAGAGATATTTACGTTTCTGTGAAATATTTTGTGTCAACATTTTGTTTAAAGACGCATTAAAGCCTGAGACTCTGAAGTGTGAGGAGCGTGTCTAACCTGTGAGAAGGAAGAAAGGGCAAAAGAGAGAGCTGATTAGGTATATATTGATTCCTTCTTTTTTGTGCAATAAGTTTAAAAGCTCGCAACAGTGTGTTTACAAATTGCAACCACGTCAGTTGACGTTTTATTATGATTTCGATTTAAATGTATATTAATAAAATGCCAATGCTCTAAAAAAATTAGTTAAGTAATAGTTCATTGTATATTATTCAATATTTACAAAGACGAGAGTGTACAAGTCACAGAGTTAATATGATCAAATAGTTAAGAAGAAATCAGGATTCCCAAACCCCTACACTGGAATCTCATCGTGTTGTGACGAAGCAAGGAGCAAGGCCTCAGCTATTCTCTCTACAAATGGTGGACTAGTTATTCGTTCCTTGTCGGATCGGATCTTGGTGCTGGGGGCTGGAAGAGCATCACCCTGATTGGAGCTTTCAATGAAGCCGGGATAGACCATCCTGGCCAAGCCATCAGGTTCTTGGACAGTTATTTGTTCTGCTCTAAGAACATTTGCCTGGGGTGTCACTATAGTAGCTCTAAGCTCTATTCGGGTGTTTCTCTTACAGAGCTAGCGCTGGTGCTGTGTTTTGAAAGGAAATTTTGCTACACGTTGGTAATATCTTTGTTTGCGACTGCGGTATTACACACCACAGGAGCTTGGGAATAATATTTTTATTCTATTTGCCGATGGAAAATTAAACAGGAAATTCTTGAGCGCTTTCGTGTCTTTTCTTAACGTGGGCATTTCTTGTTTTATTTTACATCGTGGTAATGCGTTATCACATTATTATTTAGGCGTATTTTTTCACACACACACACACACACACACACACACACACACGCACACACACACACACACACACACACACACACACACACACACACACATCGAAGTATATACCGGAGTTAACTACCGTCAGAAACGAAGTATCCTGCAATAGTATATTTTTCTCCATTCTCATTCATTTCCCCAAACCTTTAATACTTCTCTTATATTTCCCTAATCATCCCGACTTCTTTCTTTCATTAATGCCCCGCACTTCTTTTCATTCACGTTCTTTCTCTTTTAATTCTCCTTTTCAGTTTGTTTTCATTATAATTAACCAACTTACAAACTCTGCTTCATATAGGATCAAAAGTACTTTCTGAAATACAGATCGTTCATGTAGACAAGACCACCACAGCACAGCACTCATCTTAGCACCTCTAACACAGCAAATTAATTCATCAAACCCCTCCGACAGAGTGAAGACACTAGATCCTTCCCTCACTGTAAATCTGAGGTTGCATACCATTCAAACACTGGATAATACAGAAATTGAGTAGTACAAACACTTATAACGTAGCAAAACATGTGTCATATATCATCGAGATAACACATATATTTATTCAAACACCGCAACAGGAGATACGTTTTTGTTCTAACACCACATTGAAAACACAAAGATAGTTCAGACACTTTACCAAGGTCAAACGCATACAAACCCTTTCAAAATCAGCCACACTCGTCTTGACACCACCAAGCAGGCAAAGATTTTTGCCTCAAGCACACGTTCAAATGATATTAACACAGATAAATACCACCAAACTCAGTGGAAACCTTTCTTCCCCCTTTTCAGCTAAAAAAGGCATTCTCCCACAACCCCTCTTCAAGAAAACAAACAATTTCCTGTTCCACACGCGAAGGGCATTCCGGTAGCGATACAATTTGGAAGAAAGTGCTCGGGGAGGTGATCGGCACCTCCGACCCAGACCTCAGGGCCTGTTTTTCAAGTATTTTAGCGACGACTAAGCTAGCATGGCTCTGTCTCTCTATAACATGGTCATTGTTCCTGTAATTGTCCGTAGTCGCTAGTGCTCCTTGCCTGATCTTCTTTATTTTTGTATTCAAGGTCAAGAAGGCATTTTATTAGACTGTGTTGTATTGGTTCTCTTCTGTGTTCGATACCATAACTGTTCTGATAACTGCGTTTTTCTTTGAAATAAATTTATAATTTATATGTACCAATCATCATAATGTTGGAACTTATACACTCCAAAAAATATTTTATCCTTGGACTTCAGATCTTCCGTTGTAAATCTTATTAAATGAACGAGAGTTTTGAATGTGTAAGGTTTAATAATCGACTTCCACCTTTGTAAACTTCTCGAGGAGAAAGCATCTTGTATTGGGGTACTCAAAGGTTGAAAACTATTTCATAAAAAGATTATTGAATTTTCAAACCAATTATTTCATTTGAGTCTTTGTCTAAATAAAAAATTTACTCTTTCAGATATCTTAAAGGAGCATATCTGAACATTTATCAAAGGAATAACTCTTGAATTTAATTAAATTCTTCCTTTGGCACATACATTCAATTCAACATGGTCTATCCGTCTCAGGGGTTTTGCAAGATCTGTTGGCTTCTGCAACGTCTCCCGGGTTCTGAAACATCTCCAGGGCTCTACAGAATTTCGTAGCTTCTACCAAGTCTCTAGGGTTAAGGGTTCTCGTGGCTTCTGCAAGATCTCGTCACTTTTGCAGGCTCTCATGGCTTCAGCAAGAACTTACGGCTTCTGCAAGTTCTCACAAGTTCTGCAATGTCTCACAGAATGAGACGAATTTAAGCTTTCGGAAGATCTCCCAGATTATATAATATTTCCAGTCTTCTAATGGCAGATGCTCATGCCATTAGCAACTAGAACTTCCAGTGTCTGTCTTCCCATAATATCTCCAATATATTCCTGTGTATTGTATACATTCATGTCTCTTTTCTCTCTCTCCCATTTCCAATTCTGTCTCATTCTATTTTACAATCAATATATAAAATTTAATTTTAAAATTAGCAGATAAAATTACATTAGTAATTAACCTCGGGACTGCGAAAAGTGGAGTTTTTAAATGCTCTAAAAGGCTTTGAAATAAAATCCTTATTACGCAAAAGCTTAAATGATTAAACGTACATGTGTACTCATACTCACACGGAAACACACATAGCCAGGAATACGCTCATTTGTAAGCAAGTAGGCAGATACACACGAAAAATACACACACAAATTCAGAAACTGTGTTTTGAATTCTAATTCGATTCTCAACCAAATAGAAAAAATGGCCGATTCTTTTATCTGATTCTTTTGTTCACTTTACAATTACTAGGTACCCGAGTGTTAGCTATTGCAGGCTGCATCCTGGGAATATATATATATATATGTATATATATATATATATATATATATATATATATATATATATATATATATATATATATATATATATATATATGTGTGTGTGTGTGTGTGTGTGTGAGAATTTTATTTCTCTATTATATCTACAATATATAGGTCGTGAGTCTATATATAGGAGATTGCAATCATTATGCAATGAAAGGTAAGGTTATTGTTGTCTTGCCCATCTTGTAATACTGCTGAGTGCAACCCTGTGACCCATGTGTTATAATGACACCCATGTGCTATAATGACACCCATGTGTTATAATGATACCCATGTGGTATAATGACACACGGAGCTGAATTCCTTCACGGCCCAACTGATTGATGAGCTGAAGATTTACATGCATTGACTTATTCCAGTGAGAAAATATATAGTGATTGTGTATATAATTGTTTGAACTTAGATATTTATTATGACTATTGGTAAATACATGCATATGTATATATGTATGCATAAATGCCTGTACCACATGTATAATTCTGTAAAGTTCATAGTGTACCTCTGTACCAAATAGAAAAAATGTAGTGAAACTTTGGATCCCAATTGTAAATGAGACGAAAACCGAGAAATTTAATTCCGTTCCTAATTGCAGGAGCCGGGGTCAGTGGTTAAGCGTAGAGGCCACAGGCTCCACATGAGCACTTTCGTAATTTTTATGTTGTACCTGTTAGTGTGTGCATTAAATACACTGGACAAAATTAACACGGATATAAAATTCAGAAAGTTTCAGGTTTACAATGCATAGACTTTTTTTCTGGCTGTGTTTAATATTTGAGAGAGGGAAAGAGTTAATGAACCAGTAATTTATTAAAGGATTTAGATAGTTCAGTTTTCTAACTAGTCTCAGAATTGAAGAGACTGAGCAACGAAGAAAAAACTGATGAAACTCATCCTAGTAAACTTGGAAGATATAAGAAATAGTATTTATAATGTCTGGATCAAGTTCCTTCTAACAGAAATCAATGAAACAGGAAAATAATATTTATATTTAGCAGCACCGTAACGAGAGAACATGTTAAGGAGTCACACACGAAGGGGAGCAATAGTGAAGTGAGGATATACATCTTCAGTTTAAGGACAGAACAGACAGGGCTCGAGAGCTAACGCATTAAACAAAAGACATCTCGGGAGCGAGGGCCAATAAAGGGAAGGTAAGGATGTGGAACTCTCAGGGGAAAGCGTCAAGCCATTACAACTATATAGCATTTGGAATTAGGTAAGGATAAAGATTAGGGTGTGAGACGGGGGAAGGGGGCCTAGGAGATGAAGCAAGGGCCTGCAAAGTTACACACACACATAGATACACACATACGGGGGCCTCGCGGCTGAGTAGACAACGCTCTGGGGTCGTAGTCCTAAGGGTCCGGTACGATCCCCCTAGAAGAGGTAGAGGCAGAAACAAATGGGCAGAGTTTCTTTCACCCTGATGCCCTAGTTCACCTAATAGTAAATAGGTACCTGAGAATTAAGACAGCTGCTACGTGCTGCTTCCTGGGGATGTGTGTATGTTTGCGCGTGTGTTAGAGAAATATATGTAGTAGACATAATAGAGGAAACGTAAATTGGTTAGAAAGGCGGGGTCCAAGAGCTAATACCTCGATCCTGCAGGTTCAAATAGTAAATACAAATAGTAAATGCTCACCCAAAACCGCTCAGTCACACTTAATAAACCTCAATAGGCAGGCCAGTAAAACTTAAAAAGTAAAGGAAAACTCGACATCTGACTGAAGTAATTAGTTTAAAGTATTTAAACTTTGCAAAAGTGTCTTTCGGAGTGCTAAAGTGAGCTGTCAAGAAAATTTGCATATAAGAGAAGACTTTCTCATTGACCAGTTAATGACCATTATCTAAAACTTTAGTGTCTCAGTTTACCTTGGAACTCTAGAGACAAATTAGCAAAAAGCTTGATAGAGATTGCGATATAGAGATATTGAAATATATACAATCAACGATAGTACAAGGGGAACTCTAGCACAAGATCTAGGATCATGTGAGTTTGTGTAACAGTAGAGGCAGGAGATAGACTGTCTTCAACTTTTCTGAAGCTCTGATACCTCAGTCGTTTCACAAACGGATGGATTCTCATTCGATCCAAAAGCAAGATAAGACTTTTCTTCCATGTTTCCTTACACCTGATGTATCTGTTCACCTAGAAGTAACTAAGTATTTTCAGAACCCAACTTGTTTGCCTAGGGAATTCTCTCTCTCTCTCTCTCTCTCTCTCTCTCTCTCTCTCTCTCTCTCTCTCTCTCTCTCTCTCTCTCTCTCTCTCTCTCTCTCTCTCTC
This sequence comes from Procambarus clarkii, assembly GCF_040958095.1. NCBI lineage: Eukaryota > Metazoa > Arthropoda > Malacostraca > Decapoda > Cambaridae > Procambarus > Procambarus clarkii. The sequence goes on from NC_091213.1 coordinate 9,647,518, forward strand.
TCGTGAGAGAGATAGAGATAGAGAGAGAGGAGGAAGAGAGAGGGAGAGGAGGAGAGGAGGAGAGAAAGAGAAAGAGAGAGAGAGAGAGAGAGAGAGAGAGAGGAGGGGGGGGGGGAGATTAGAGAGAGAGACAGAGAGAGAAAGTAAGAGGAATATTCTTTACTGAAACTTGATAAAACGTCAGACAGAGAAAAAAACAAATATAAACAGAAGTACATCAACAAAACTCATTTTGACTCAAATTTCACTGGATGCGAATACTAAAGCCTCCTGGGAATAAAAGTGCCATTTGTGGCAGACGGCTGGAGCTGGCCGCGTGTAGAAGCACCTGGGGAAATAACGGAATGATTTGAGCCAAGCCTGAAGGTACGCTTGTGTATGTGTGTGTGTGTATGTGTGTGTGTGTGTGTGTGTGTGTGTGTGTGTGTGTGTGCAAGTTTATTTTTGAGTATGTGTGTATAGTCGCCGATTTTACTCACCTAGTTTAATTTACCTGTTGTGGTCCCCTAACTGTGTTTACAAAGTCGAGTTTACAAGTTCCATAGGTCCGGCTCTCTATCTTCTGGTCAGTTAATGGAATGACTTTCGTTTTAACTGGTTCTCGTCGTATTTGCTTTTCAAAGCTCCTTAATTGTTTTGCCTCGAAAACTCGGTTTCATTTACATGTGACTCGTACCACAACTGTTGGTACGTTCCCTCAGCTCTGAAACAAATACAGTCTCGTACTTTTCTGTTTTTTTATATTTTTCATTCTTTGTGGACTCCATGCCGATACTGCGTACTCTGCAGTTGATCCTCTGTGGAATGTACATCATTTCTGAACGTCTCTGTGTCTATGTTACTCAAAGTTATCCTGATAACGTCAAAAACATTCACGCAATACTGTGTTAATTTGTTTCTGAGGTGAAAGGTTCGATTCTATATTCACTAGCTGTCTTCTCTTTTACTGTTCATGAGAGGTCACTCACGCTCTCTATTGTCACTGGTTTCTTCTCTTCACGGTACCTGTCCTTATAACTTTATATTATATTTCCTTAAATGTTAATAGATTTGCTAGGCGTGATTTGCTTATATTAAATTCGCGCTGCTGCTATGAAACAGACAGCGAGAGAGAGCGAGAGAGAGAGAGAGAGGGAGAGAGAGAGAGAGAGAGAGAGAGAGAGAGAGAGAGAGAGAGAGAGAGAGAGAGAGAGAGAGAGAGAGAGAGAGAGAGAGAGAGAGAGAGAGAGAGAGAAAGAGAAAGAAAGAGAAAGAAACAGAGATTAATACTAACAATATAACAATAACATTCACAAACTAATTCTAAAGAAGAGCCCTAGAGTACCAGTATAAAACCTTTTATATCTTATCTTAGTCTAATACTCCGAATCTTCCAACTTTGATGCTGCTCCTCCTGTTTACCTTCTGGAAATGATTTCCAGTTCTAAACGAAGTTCTCTGATATTGCATGAAATGATTAACTCTGCAAATATAGGATCCGAATCTCGTCCAATTACAGGGCTGTGCACCTGGGCCAGTCGTGTAACTCGCGCTGTGATTGGTCGTCTCGCGGGTGCGACTGGTTGTTACTGGCTAAAGGGGTGATGGTTAGTGGCGTTTACATTGGAGGGGGGGATAGTTGGTGAGGGTTTATAGAGGAGGGGGGATAGTTGGTGGTTGGTTTAAAGATGGATGATGGTTGGTGGGGTGGTGTAGTGGAGAGGTGATGATGGTGGTGGGGAACAGGAGAAAGCTTGAGGGGGGAGCAGAGGAGGTCATGGTATTGCCAACGTCGCACCAGAGAGCAATTTTGTTCGATTTTATTGATGTTGTAATGATAATATGATGATACTGTTAAGATGTGTTGATATTACTGCTGTTTCTACTGCCTCCGCTCCTATTACTACTACTTCTGCTGCAGCTGCAGGGTCAACTAATACCATTATCTCTTCCTAAATACGAGATCAGTGTCAAAATTCCACACTAAATGTTCAGTCAACCTCCACTACCATTATTCCTATCCACACTCGCTATAATATTTTTCTCTAATCTGCTCCAGCTTCTATTCACACTCAAAGTTAAATCCATCTCTAACCTCCAACCCTTATTTATTCGCTGTATTAACACCTCTTAAATATATAATTTGTAATTAGTGGACCTCAAACTCATCATATGAATCATCATATTCCATGCGGGAACTCATCATAGTTAATAATTACATTTCTCCTCATCCCCCCAAAATAGATATGAACCGAGCATATGTGCTTTTTGCCTTATATTGTAATGCCTGAGTTCTCACATTAAACGACCACAAATGGCTTTGAAACTCTAATTAACTTTTATTAATTAATATAGTATTAAAGGGCAAAATTACTAATCATGTCGTGATCCAAGCAATAAATGCTTGCTGTATCTTGAACACGCAATCCGCCTCTGAAGAGCTGGATGAGGTCTTTGAATAGTGATTAAAAAATTAAGGGTGATAGGAGAAGAAAATATTCAAGTGTTCAAGGAGAATCCACAAATTCTTTTTCTCCCTGAATAATCGGTTTTAATCTCTTCTCCAAGGTCATGGGTCACTATAATTGCACGAATATGTATTGTATATATGTACGCTTCTTGAAACCAATTAAATTAGGCTTGCAATTTGGTTGTATATTTACCCAAAATAAGTTTGTATTATTTTCACTATAACTGTGTTAAGTTCCAAAATTAAAGAACATGTCTCTACAAACAACTATGAATTCCAAAACTGCAAACTTTTGGAGTCCAAATTTTGAGGCTTTGAGGAGTTACGAAAGTCTTGTTTAAAATTACCAATATCAATACTCTCAACTTGTGGAATTAACCTTTTCACATAAATTGGAATTAATATTTCCAATTTAACGATCTTATATATCACTTTTCGAAATGATACCCTCATTAATTATTAATTTAGAAGATAACGAACTTGTTTCGTCGTAAAGCCAAACTTTACAACTCAAAAATTTAAATTTTTAATTGTCAAAACATAGCTCCATTAAAATATTTAGATTAATATTATTTAGAAGTCGATTCCTATTTGACGGAATTTAACTATCATTTCACAGCAAATACATGCCATTTACTAAGCCTATTTCCACATAACTGGAAAAATCCAATTACTAAGCCCTTTAATCCAATTTTATTGAACATATCTACCAATTTTCTCCCAAATTACCGAGCTTATCTCCCCAAGGATGCTACACATCACAGTGAGGGCCTGTTTTGTGTACATTGAAGTGGGAGTAAGGAACACCTTATCTAAGATCAACGACGAGGCTCGACCAGGCCATTGTGTTCTAGTAACGGTCTATCAGCGTTATCTCTGTCTCCCTCTCTCTCTCTCTCTCTCTCTCTCTCTCTCTCTCTCACACACTCTCTCGCCCCCCTTTACACTCTTAATTCATATTTTAATGATCGCGAATAAGAGTTCCTGAATACATTTTACAAGTACTTATCCTTCGTAATTTTTTGTGTCTCGCTCTTTATCTTTATTTTCTTGTTCTTTCCTTTGTTCAACATCTCTGAAGGAAAGGGAAATTATTAAGAAAATGTGTCAGGCCATTATGATTATATAACTCTTGGGCGGGATATGAGGACAAGGAATACTGAAAAAAGGAGCTGGGATTTGAGGATGGACTAAAGGATCTGGGCCCAATCACTCACTTATACCATGGGGGGGGATCGAACTTGGACCCTGCATTTCTGAGTCATTACGTATTCCGACAAAAGAGAGAGAGAGAGAGAGAGAGAGAGAGAGAGAGAGAGAGAGAGAGAGAGAGAGAGAGAGAGAGAGAGAGAGAGAGAGAGAGAGAGAGAGAGAGAAAACATTGCCCTGCGACAATAATCCTCTAATATTATACAACGAGTAAACCTTCCCGGAAAATTCTCCCCCTGACCCGACAAATATTATATTTTAGATTTTGGTATACTCTAATTTACAGAATTAAAAACGTGGCTACATAAAAACATTGAAAGCCTTGACCAATTACCTTCCTGCGCTCTACTTGCACCAAACATTAAGCCAACCCTCACAGTCATTTGGGCTTTCTTTAATATTTAATATAATTTTTTTTTAAGATAATTGAAATTTCGTTTATATGTGCCATCCACTTTCGGCTTACAGAAAATGCAAAGTGAACAAAAAAGAAACTCATTTATGTGCCCAATTTTCTCTAAGTGCTTGGAGCCTTTAGACTATGCTTTATATTAAAGAAAAATGTATGTTTTAAACTGCTATGTATAACACGCGAACTCATTTTCCATCCACATTTTTGTCATAAAATGGAGCACTCAAACTCATCATTATCCACTTGGTGAAGTAATATTTGAAGACATCAATGAGTCCATGTCTATGGATGACATAAATGTAGCTTCATTGATGTAGTTCATGCATTGGCTTGTTGCATATGACGTCATTAATGACAAGCAACTGTAAGTCTCCATTCTATTGAAACTGAGCTATATAGCCTGAGAGAATAGGTAGAATAGGTTAGAATAACATGATTTGAAAAGGATCCAATACACTCCTTGCTTTTTTATATAGCTTGAGTTGTTTAATGTAATGTTTAGTGTATTGTGATTTTTTTAATTACTCGTATCTAATATCCGTTGAACCGAACAGTGGCCGGCTTGCAGTTTGCCAATATGATCAACAACATCAAGGCAGAATGCAAACAGGAGCACAACATGCTTAGTGTTACTAAAGGCAGACCAGGCGACACACACATTGTCAAATAGACAGGGATAGTAGGGTGTGTCTCTCGGAAGCGGCGTGCTATTTGTGGTAGGACACCATCTATCGCTGCTGTCAAGAAGCAGACAGACAGTAACAGCCCAAACGTCTGTTCCCTGTTCTGACATAAAGTCACCATCCTCGGGACTAAACTTGACATTTGCTAGCCTATAATCTACATCGATCCTGCAAACAATAACAATTGTGTAGGAGCCAATCGAGGAAAAATAGCCTTCACCCAAAGTGTAGTCAAAATGAGAGGTTGGTGTTTGTTTTAAAACTACTAGACAATATTGCCCGTTTGTTTTGGTGTTGGGCTTAAGGCCTATCAGCCTCTGAAGGGTTATTAAGGCACTCACAAGGGCTTAGTAACAAACCCACGTTTTTACTTTTGCTCTGAGATAAGTTTTTAAACTCTCAGTGTATTCACACCAAGAAAACCTCAGTGAATACACTCCAAGAAGCTGAGTATATATGCCTCTCCTTGTATATATCCCTAGATATCCCAAAATATGGTCGTTGACCTGTTTGTGCTATTTAAAAAAAATCGTTGATCGTCACTTTTTACACTTAAAATGTTATGTGGAAATCCATATTTTTTTCCAGTCGTTGCATTCGAGTAATAATGAAATTATCTTCCTTTTCTAATGACTGCTATTAACATTATGTTTTATTAGATATTGTTATTATGTTGCTTTTATTATTATAATAAACATTATTATTACACATCAACAGCTGATGCTTGTTGCAAGCAAGAAATACATTCCTTTATCTGTAGCAATATGTTTTTCTTGAATATTATTGAAATTACGCTTTGTCTCGAATGACGGGTATATACGAGGTGTATAAATTGTGGAAGTCTGTGTAATTGTGGCATGATGCGTCTGCAAATGTGATTGAGGGTGTATATAATTATTATAGTTGGATTATGTAATTGTTATAGTGGGCGAATGTAATTCTTAGCGTGCGTATGTTATTGTTATAATTGGAGTATATAATTATTATAGTGGTCGTTTGTATTTGTTAGAGGGAGCGTATTGGTCACTGATATCTTGCATAAAGTATTTAGGATGATACGAGAGTACCCAAACACAGCTTGTAACTGGTAATCCCTTGAGCCACATCTTGTTTGCATGCTGTGTAGTTTGCTGAGGTCACACAAGCCTGTTAGATCTCTGTCTCTATTCTCTCTCTCTCTCTATCTCTCTCAGTTTCGGATAAGTTTTCGGAGGGCAGACTGACAGCTATCACTCAGATGTAATTTCCCCGGGGATCGAACCTGTAACGCGTACGTACTATGTGTTAGGGGAAAGCAAGGGAGGAGAGAATTGTTTGGGAGGGGGGGGGATCAGGTGGGAAATACAGGGTATGTATAGGGGGGATTCACTTGTGACAGAAGCGACGTACTTCAAGGGCGGATGTCAAACTTGGAAGTCCCGCTTCTCAAAGTGAATTTACTGAGCGTGAGAAGGTGTGGTAGTGGTGGTGGAGGACAGCGTGTGGTAGTGGTGGAGAATGTATTGTTTTGGTTGTGGGAAACAGTGTATAGTGGAAGAGAACAGTGTGGAGAAGGTGTGGTTGTTAAGGTGGAGGAGAACAGGGTGTTGTGGTACCGGTAGATGTGAGCTGAAGTGGTTTGGTGTTGAGGGATGTAGTGGGTGTGTATATTTTGCAAAATGGTAATGGATTCGATTCCAGAGTAGGTTAACACGTTTGGACAAGTTCCCTAACACCTGATATCCCTTCTCACTTAGTAATAAATAGGTCCATGCGGGACACATCAACTGGCTTGGGGCGTAGTCTCTGAAAACTCAGTCACTTTCGGGTGTCCACTATGAGGCAAAAAAAGATGTTTTGAGCCGAACTGTCTTCACACGCAGTGCAGCACCGCAGGTCTGTTGCAATCGACTATATTTCAGTGCTGTAGTTAAACGAAATGCATTGCCATATTGACTCTCTCTAGGACCAATGAGAATAAACTTTGGAAGATTAGGTGAAAATGGTTCTGGTTAGGCCAAAACCGATTTTAATTTGATGTTTAATAGTGGGAACGGTCTCTCTTGTCCTCAGACAATGGTGACCTAAACTAATTTCCATATGTTCAGAAGCACACTAAGAAACTTGTTTCGCAATAACTATACGATTTCAGGCAAAAAACACAGCAGGAGCACAGAGCAGAAAAGGACGTAATGACAGCCTACAAAATACTGCTAGATGTAGGCAGGATAAACAAAGACAGACTGCCAGAAATAGCAAGAACAAGAGCTTGAAGAAATGTGTGGAACATTCCAAGGGACCTAAGGGCGGTAAAGCAGAAAAGGTTCTGAGTCAGGGAACAAAGAAACTGAAATGGAATAGAGTTGAGGCTCACTTTCTGTCTGTATCTCTCTCTCTCTCTCTCTCTCTCCCTCTCTCTCTCGGAACATGCAGTTATAAACAGTTGAAAACAGTATTAAAAACTCTTATTAGAACAAAAAACATTTCCGATTTCATAGGAATTGCTGGTAGTCACAGCAGGAGTCAATACTTCTTGAAGAGAAAAGCAATGAGACCGACACCAGTTATCCTTGAGACAATCCCATACCACCCATGTGCCATCCTGAAAAGTTGGGTGAGGTTAGTCCCAAGTGTATGACCTCCAAAATAAACAGAGACAGATAGACATTATGTTTTATATAATATAATATTAATAAAAATAATGCTTGACACGGCCAACTAGGCCGGTGTAGTGGAAACTAGAAAATGGGCTTGGATGGAAGTTGAAGACCAAACTCAGCCATTTCTAAGCAGATATTACCCAATTTTCCGCCTACGGAGAGCGAGCTAAGACAAACACCTCATCCATTTCCTCAACTCACTCCACTGTGAAATAAACTCAGGTGAAGAGACGGCAGGAAAACACCTTTTTTCCTCTTCCTTTCAAAGTGAAAATATGTTTGTTTTCTCTGGGAGTAAACGGAAGCGAGTGACGAAGTTGGATTGTTTACGTGTGTTGAGAGTGGGAAAGGAAGGAGAAAGTAGTTGAGGGTATCAGAAGAAGGGGAAGAGGGAAGGGAGGAATGAAAGGGAGGAATGAATGAGAAGGAGGGAGTTGGAGGGAAGGGAAGTGTCGAGGAGAATCAGGTAAGGAAAAGTGGGAAGGGATCCTTATGGGCAGAGGGGTAGGATAGAATAAAGGACAGATAGGAGAGGTGGGAAAACAAGGAAAGGGATAGACTGTAAAGGGGAAATCATGCTGGAAGGATAATGGAACGGAAGGGAAGGGGTGAGGGAGATGAGGTGATAAGGGGCGGACGGGGTTGGAGATTTAGAAGAATTAGGCATACAGTTTTTAATTAAGCTTTTGATATATGTACTATTTTAGTTACAGTAAATATTCAGTAATTTTAGCTGTAGTAGTTTAAATAGTATTGGTAATAAGAAGTAGTTGTTAATACTTAGAAGTGGTTATAATAACAGTAATAGTTGTTATTGCAGCAATTGCACCAGCAACAGAGGAAGCATAACTAATGACATTAATGCTGCTGCAATACCAATACAAAAAAGTAGTTTTAGTAGAAGTTGATGAATAGTAGCCCATAGTACAATTGCTATAGAAATAGCAGCAATGGTTGCTACAATAAACGTAGAAGCCATTGCAGCCACAGCAGAAGAACAAGCCGCTGCAGCCGTAGTAATAACAACAGTGCTGCAACTTGTGTCTAGCTGTCATCCTTACAGGAACAGCGTCACAGCTGCTGCAGAGCGAGGGGGGAAAAATATAAAGTTTGCGTTGGCTCTATCAGTCCCGGGCCCCCGGGAGCCTCGGCTAGGAGGGCTGAGGGTGGAATATATTACACTAGATACATTAGTAGTATGCCAGAGACATCTGAACCACCAGCAGGAAGAACCATGTGAAGGAGAAGGAAGAAGAGGAGAAGAAGGAGGAAGAATAGAAGGTTAAAGATGAGTAGTATAGGATAAAGCAATAAGCGAGAGGAGGGATAAGAAGATAGAAGGAGGGTGATACTGGGATAGAGGGAGTACTCATACACACACACACAAAGGGGGAGAAAGACCCTCATTCCCACTCTTTGTATAAACATAGCTAAAAGCACAACAAGTAAGCACAAACACAACAGATACAAAACACGAGAAGGTAAACAAAGAAGCAGCTTGATGTGTGAGTGCATAGTCCGCCAGGAAGGAAGAGGCATCTTAGAGAATATTGCCTGGAGGAAATGGCCAAGCCTCGAGGATTGTTTTTTAAAACTAGACAACAGCGAAGAGTGCTTGGTGCTTTCTAAGGCAATCTCTCTCTCTCTCTCTCTCTCTCTCTCTCTCTCTCTCTCTCTCTCTCTCTCTCTCTCTCTCTCTCTCTCTCTCTCTCTCTCTCGCTCTCTCGCTCTCTCTCTCTCTCTCTCTCTCGCTCTCTAGACGTTGTCTTATTTTAAATATATGTTCCCTATCACTGGTAGTGACTACCCAGGTAGTTCTGCGGGCACAAATACCACTACATCAATGAAACAAGAGAGAGTCGTTCCGTCATCTTAAACACATAGTTAAAATACTTCTGACACATATACGAAGTGCGGAAATGTGTCACGACTCCTCAGAATTAATTATTAACTGGGGGTGGGGGGTTGAAAGTTTTTAGAAGAATGATAAATAGATTAAAATAAATAACGGATTTAAGATGGCAAAAACTATATAAAATAGGTCATGAAATAAAGTTAGCTCTAAATTTGTTCATGACCATGAGACAATGTAACTAAAAGAGAAATTTATCAAGGGAAATTCGAGAATATATTCTGAATTTGTTGAAAAAATATACAAGTCTTTCAGTAGTCAGTACTGGATGGAAAAAAATGTACAAAATAATAACATATTTCTAAAAATTTACAACTTTCAAATAAATTTCACACTCTGAAAAAATGTCTAAAAAAAGTAAATTTATTACTACACTACTTTCTAACCATCTTTTGCTTTCTCAATGTTTTTGAAAGATTAACGATATTTCTTAAAATCACACATTTATGACCAATGAATATAAGAGACGACTGCATGAACAAGTAATCATGTCAGCTAATCACATTGGAATTGTCAGAAAAGTGTCAAAAGTTATCAGACTAAAGGGTATCGACCACCACAAGTTGGGCGAGGTTTATAATATATATTAATTCGCATGAAACTGAAAACATTCCAGATAATAATAGTGTTAATTATGACGAAGGCGAGGGTTAATGCGAGAGCTGCTACTCCTCTAGGATAAAGATATAAGAAACCTTCACCCAGACAAGCAATCACAGGTGTGGTACTGGAAGCAATACTAGTAAATAATACAATAGTGTATTGGTAGCTAGATCAGTCGTCGGAGTCATTCTGGAAGCTTTATCAGACATACAGTGCTGGAACTTTATCATAGGAGTGGTTCTGCAAGCAAAATCAATACATAGAGTGTTCTGGAAAGTATATGATTCAGAGAACAGGTTCTGGAAGCTACAGCGGTGGTATTGAACGGTATATCAGGAAATGAAGTTATATTGGAGGTTATATCAATCAAAGAATAGGATCTGGAAGTTAGGTCAAGTCTAAGAGTGGTTCCTGAAGCAAGATCATTAAGGACAGTGTTTATGGAAAGTATGTCATGCAGAACATGAGTTCGAGAAGCTATGTCAGGCAGAATAGCAGTTCTGGATGCTATGTCAGCCAGAAGATTGGTTCTAAAATCAAACAAATGACTTTTTGTGTACGCTAGTCAGATCCATTCTTATCAACTAAAGATATATGAAATCCTTCGTATTTGACTTTTGTAACTTATGTGACGTATGTGATATATCCCTGTTTTGAACCCTTATTCTTTTTTCTCGTCTTCTCCTTGTGCACTTATTAGAATTGAGGATCGAATGAATTTAAAAGCACACCAGGAATAAGATCGTTTTCAATGATTCATCTCTCAATCTACTGCGAAGTGAATCAGGGAACAAAACACAATACTGAGCCACAGTCATAATCTCCAGACCTCAGTTCAAGAGAACAATTGTGGAATGAACTAAACAATCAATTTACAATCCATTTAATGTGAAAGAACTGGAAAGATTGCGCATGAAGGAACGGTCACACAATATTACTGAGAAACGTAATATTTGTCGTATCTAAGCCGCAGGAAGACAAACAAAATGTCGAATGATGCGGTTAAAATAGATCTGAACATCATATATACTGAAAAACTATTAATTAATTTGGACATATAGGTTTTTGTTTTACGATTTATTGATAGTCAAATTTTTATTGGAAATATATATATATATATATATATATATATATATATATATATATATATATATATATATATATATATATATATATATATATATATTAATTGACATTGTCATGGCTATAAGCTAACTTTCAGCTACGTTATATCTTGCGAGTGAATACCTGTTGAGGTTATTGAAAGAAGCAGGGAAATACAGAGATAAATGGCCGCAAAATGGTAATTGGATAAAGGATGGTATAGGAAAAAACCCGGGAGAAGCGAAGCTGGATCGAGAAATACAAAGACTGGGCAGATTGCCGCTTTCAAGGAATTCCTTTGAAGCTTTCGTGTGCTTTTCTTGTATTGACTCTGTGATACGACTACCTCCGTGCTTGCTCCAGGCTTGCATTGAGAACCAGTCTTCCCTCACACACACACACACACACACACACACACACACACACACACACACACACACAGACACACACACACACACACGCGCGGACACACACACACACACTGATAGGTAAGAAATGGAATGCCTTAGGAAGTATTGTGGTGGTGGTAGACTCCATACACAGTTTTTAGTGTCGATATAATAGAGCCGAATAGGATCAGGAACCTGTACACCAGCTGATTGACGGTTGAGAGGCGGGACCATTGAGCCGAAGCTCAACCATCGCAAGCACAAATAGGTAAATACAACTAGGTGAGTACACATACAGTTTCTTTCCCCCTGGTGCCTCTGTTCACCAGCAGTGAATATAGGTACCTGGGAGTTAGACAGTTGATAGGGGCTCTTTCCTGGGGATGTGTGTGTGTGAGTGTTCGAAAAATATATATGTATTAAACATAATAGAGGAAAAATAGATTGGTTAGTAAGGAGGGGTCCAGGAGTTAATGGGTCGATTCTGTTGGCACAAATAGTAAACACACGCCAGAAGACACGGAAGACATGGAACGGTATAATTGTAAACTTCACGAGAGCAGGAGACTATACCACGTAAGTCTCGCCGGAACACGAACTGGAAGGGAAGACATCAAGATAATGCTGCAATAGTTTGCTTAGATATGTACATGGAGAACTTCATCCATCTGAAGAAAGAAGTTGACGTGAGGACAAGAATAATCCCTCGGTTCAGTAGCCAGCGCTAGGAAATGAAGAACAGAAGCAGGATGTCACTGATAAAATACTGAGAACCAGGTACAGAGATGTAAAGAGAAGAGCAAGCAAGAACCGGAACCAAATACACTGAAGTCAGCACAAATGCAGAAAAGCAGTTTGAAAATGTCATAACAGCAACAACGAAGCCATTTGAGTGGCTTAACAAGAGGGGAGGTGTACGGAGGAGGGAGAAGAGTCTTAACAGAAAAATGACAAAAAGATGTGTAACTCAACACTAGGTCTGAGTCGGGGTTTAAACTAAAACCAGAGTGGAGACCGATGGTGAAACGACACACGAAATTTAAATTGAAATAAAACATTAAAGACTAGAGCATTAAAGACTCAGCAACGTGGGAAAAAATATATGTTGCTCAAATTTTCAAGAAAGGACAGACGGAAACTCTAAAACCGTTATCGGGACAGACGGAACCTCCGAAACCCTTATCGGGACAGACGGAAACCCTTATTAACTAATCTCGATGAAATGTATTCCATTCAGATTACAGTAAAAAATAATCAGGAAGTGAATAGTTGAGCCCCCGGTAGGACGAATTGTGACAGTGGATACAAACTGCTTTAGAGAGGAAACTTTATGTGTTAAACATATTGAAAGAATTCAATGACAGTGTCTCCAAGATCCGAGAGGAGAAAGAGAAGTCTTAGTAGACAACTTGTTTTAAAATACTGTCAAAAAATATTGGATACTGTTATAAATGAAAAACTAGAGAATAAAACGAATTGCAAACTGGGATAACTGAAGGTACTGGACTACGCCAGTGAATACCTGACAAGAAAACAACCGCTGGAAATAGCAAATGTAAGTCTAGAGAGATTCGTCAAGCACGGTGTCTTAAAACTTTATCCACAACCTGTTTATGTTTGTAAATACTGAGCAGAATGTTCTTTTTCTACGTAAAAATATATACCAGAGAAAGTGCATTTACCCTTATCAATTATTGCAGACGACGCAAAGTTATTGAGAGTAAAAACTGAGATTATTATAAATAGATACTGCATTTTTTTTACAAACTACACCAGTGTAGAACACAACATAGAACACAGATACCAATGAGAAATATCGGGTATTGATCTGCTCAATGCTGAAGAAGGAGTTGAAAGGAACATCACCCTAATTTGCATACCAATTATATATGGAGATTCAACAAAATCTCTCAGAATTATATTTGCGTAATGGGGATCCTGTGTTTTGTTGGAGGAAGAGATGTGGAAAGTTATCTTTTTTTCTAGTTTGTGTTTGTCGTATGATTAACTCGCTACAGTTTGTCAATACTGTTACGACGTTGCTTCTATATATATGTCATTTTATTTAAATGAACACATTCTATAGTTGACCAGACCACACATACACACTCGAAGTTGAAGGGACGACGACGTTTCGACTTGATGAATGGTCCAGGACGGACCGAAACGTCATCGTCCCTTCAACTTCTAGTGTGTGGTCTGGTCAACATACTTCAGCCACGTTATTGTGACTCATCGCCTGCACATTCTATAGTCCCTGTCTCCTACAGTGCCACATGACACAATGCAACATACTCAGCCGCCTGGCACAGGTGTCAGACTGTAACTGTGGAGAATTCCATGTGTGTGGGGCACTCTGATGCTCTTAACTAGAAAAATATCAACCGGCATCTCTTTCCCCCGATGGTGCCAGCTATCATAATATTTCCTCCATTACCGAATTATTAAAACCCGGCTTGAAATATGTAACTGGCATCCTTTCTTCCCTGATGGTGCCAGTTATCATACTGCAGAAAAAATATTGCAAGCCAGCTTTACAATATATCATCTGTAACGGCAGGATGGTAAAATTAACACTTGGCAACGTGTTTCAGTGTTGCCGCCGCAACATAAACATCATGATTTCCTTTGTAATTACACATTGATTCACAGTAAAAGATATAGTTAAGCACTTAATTCAAAGCCATATGAGTGTTAATGTTATTTAACTATTGTTTTGACATGTAAGGCTTTGTGCAAGTGATGTTGTTAATACTTGCTCTTGCACGTGTAAGTACGTACTATGTACGGATTTGTACCTATCTAGTTGTGCTTGTGAATGTTCAGCTTGGTCTTCTGTATATATGTGTACCTGTACGTAAGAATGTTCATGTTTATGTGAGACTATCTAGTTGAGTGTGTAAATGAATGTGTTGGGCTATGTACGTTAGAGAGGTCATGCATGGGGCCTTTTCGCGTGTACTCACCTAGTTGTACAAACCTATTTGTGCTTGCGGGATTGAGCTTTGGCTCTTTGGTCCCGCCTCTCAACTGTCAGTCAACTGGTGTACAGGTTCCTGAGCCCACTGGGCTCTATCATATCTACATTTGAAACTGTGTATGGAGTCAGCCTCCACCACATCACTGCCTAATGCATTCCATCTGTTACTTTCTCTGACACTGAAAAAGTTCTTTCTAACGTCCCTGTGGCTCATTTGGGCACCAAATTTCTATCAGTGTCCCCTCGTACCACCACGTGCTAAAGTTAATCTTTCTTTACCCTGTCAATGTTTCTGAGAATTTTATAGGTGGTGGTCATGTCTCCCCTAACTCATCTGTCTTCTAGTGTTCTGAGGTTTAGTGCCTGTAATCTTTCCTCGTAGCTCATTCCTCTCAGCTCGAGGACTAGCCTGGTGGCATACCTCTGAACCTTTTCTAACTTCGTTTTGTGTTTGACTAGATGTGTGTGTGTGTATGTTTGTGTGTACATGTATGTGCTGTGGTAAACACTTGTGTATACATGTCTGAGTATACACACACGTGTATACATGTATGTGTGATGATACACGTGTATAAAATTGGTGTGTGCTGACTGCAGAAGTGGCTTGGAAAATGAATGTGTATGTGTTGCTTGAAAATGCACATTTAGTTGGTCTATAGTGTGATAGAGTGTCAGTGGCTATGCAAATGAGTATACAAGTGTGTATGAAAGTGGATGTATAATTAAGAGTTTATATTATTATATGTTAGTGGAAGAGTTTTTATGTTTCCACAGATCAATAAATTGTTTAAATACGGATTCAGAGTTCGACATACCGTTACAATTCTCTCTGTATAAAATACATTCCTCCACTGTGTTTGTTTCCCTCACTATCATAACATATATATGGCCAATATTGCTCCGATTTATCTCAAAAACTATTTCACATAAATGAACCCTGCATAAGCAAAAATTCTGAATGTAATAATATGAGTTTATGTTCCAGATATATTTCATATTAGATTTCGTCACAATTTTGCCGTGATGGATAATGCGAGGGGAAAGGGAAGAGAGACATAGAAGGAACTAGTTTCTCATGTTAAGGGTTTAATGCTAAGTTCAGATTTAAGTTCATTGGTTAGAGGTAAAACAAAGATCTCAAGTCAAAGATCGAGATCCAATGTCAGTGTAAAAGGTCAGATAATAACTTCACGCTTAAAGACAAATTTACAATCGAAAGTTCAAAGAGTAGGAGTAAAGAAACAAAAGTCAAATGTCAACATCGTAAGTCTGATTCAAATTAAAAGTCTCCTAAGTTTTGTGAAATATACAATGTAATAAAATTAATCCAAATATCACCAATGTGCATTTGCATTGTAATATGGTCAGTGTTTCCGGATATTCACAACAAAAAACCCAACACAAACATAAACAAAACACAATTACTAAACCCTGCGTGTTGCAATAGCACTCGCTACATTCGCTTGAGTGGTAGGGGCAGAAAAAAAGGAAAAAATGGGGGATTTTCCGATAAACATCATCATTCCTTGTCGATAATGGAGGCTCTGATGGTGCAGCTCCGGGCTTCAGGAACAAGACATTATAGACTCGGGTTGAACCTCGCGGTGATTATCATCAACTCCACTGCGATGTGCATCGTCGCTACCCTTCACCACATTCGTGGTTGATTCTTCAATATATCCCTGAACTAAACGCCGAACAGGTCTCTAACCGTATCCATGGAGGACAAAAGAAAATGTATATGTGCTGATTGGCATTGAAAATTTATGGCCACGTCTGGGGTAGAAAAACCTGTTGTGATAGTTAATAATTTTCTGTAACAAGTACACAGGAAGTGTGCTCTTCTGCCGTCTATTGAACCGGAGCGAGAGATCTCCGTGTTGTACTGGGAGGGTCTCTGATACTGCAAGTGTTCAGTAAATTGGGTGGTTGAGTCGGTTTTACGTAATACAGAGGAGAACGAGAAAACGGAAAGGACAGACAAACATAAAGAGATAAAGAGTGAAAGACAGAGAGAGGAAGAGAAAAGAGGAACCGACAAACAGATTGAAATAGTAACATACAGATATGCAGACAGACAGAATATCAGTCTAACAGACAAATTGGCAGACTAACAAATAGGCAATCAGACATACATACTGACACACAGAAATACACCCAGACATAAAAATCTGCAGAAGATCAGACCAACAAACATACGAACTGGAAGAGACACACGCAAACAGCTAGAGCACAAAAAATAATTATGATAACTTTATACAACCGAAGTCGAATATTTCCTTTAATAAGCTAGCATTATATAACCAGGACCCAGAGGAAGGAATCTTGTAAGATATCGAGAACTCGCAATAAAGAAGAACACACACACTCAAATGAATTACTTTGGCTTCAACTATGCCCTACTGATCACATGGCTTTCAACGTAATGGGGTAACACTAATGTAATTCGGTTATGTGTTAAAATCCTCTACACTTTAATTGCGGAAGATATTTCTTTTAAATATTCTATTGGTTTGTGTTCACAATTTAATTTTGAGAACGTTAGCTGTATTGAAGTTTATTATAATGTGCTTTCACCTTTAATTATACAGAAATGTGCACAAAAGATGTAATGTTTTGTAAAACATTTGCAATTAACATTCTTGAACGTGATATTTGCAATGCTAAAATATCTAATATATTACCATGTAATTATCACGTAATTTGTAACGTCTTCTGAACTATATCATATTATCAAAAGATATGATATCATTAGTAGTAATAATAAAATGACCAATAATAAATAAAAAAATAATAAAAAAATAAATAAAAACTAATAATAATATATCTAATAATAACAATAATAATGCTAAAAAGAATCTTTACAAAAGGACAACAAGACTAGAAGAGACACTGCAGTATGACACATCATCTTGCTCTGAATCTGGGTGTCTGGAGAGAACCATGCCTCCCTTAAGAATGAAAACTGATGTTATTCACACAAACGCTAATATATGTTAAACAGATTTGGGAAAAAAGGGATTTTCCATGCCCTTAAAAAATGTAGAAAGTGTTTTATCTCCAAGAATAGTCTACGATTGTATACAAAAGATGAACCCTGGTATCAATACAGATGGTACACTGCAGCCGTTATTATTTCAATACCCTGGAGTTGCAGTTAAAAGCTAAACCCACCAATGCCAGGAAAAATATTGCTATTAGTTACATAGATCTTCCGGTGGAATTGCAACAGAGATTTCTTTGACGTTCCAAATATCTTCCTGTGATTTTCCGGAGATATTTTTGGTACGTTAAATAAGTTCAAACGTGTGTTTCACCGGGAAAATCTCTGGTAAAGCGTAGAGATCTTCTTGAGGTATTCCAGTGAGATCTCTGGTAAGTTACAGAGATGTTACGGTAGTTTTCCAGAGAGAACTTTGTGCAGTTCAAAAAATTTTCTGGTGGTTTCAGGAGAGGTCTCTGAAAAGTTCAAGAACTTCGCTGGAAAACCTGCAGAAATTTCCTGGGGTTAACAAAGATCTATATGGAAAATTCCGGGTGATCTCTGGAAATTCCCTTAGAGAGCTTTATAAATTTACAGAGAGACATCTGAAATTCAAGATAAATCTTTGAAAATTTACATAGATATTTCTTGAAATTCAGAAAGTGATCTAAAAAAAATTATAGCTCCAAAAATTATCTTAGGGATTCCTAGACTCGTAGAGAGATTTCGAAAAATTCACGGAAAGAAGTCGAGAAATTTGCAGTGAAGTTCAGGGACATACATACAAGACACTGGGGAAATTATTGCTGTAATCAGAGAGAGTGTGACGTGTCCAACACTTTCACTGCATCAGAGAAAGTTCTGCTGGTCTGCAGTTACGAGAGTGTGTGGGGTGTTTGATTTAACAAAAACAAAACTGTGGATGTTGAGAGAAAATTAATTTGGTCAGCGAAAATTGTATATGTAACTTGTAGAACCATGACAGGATGGAAGGTGTTCTATGTAATACTCTCCAATCTCTCTCTCTCTCTCTCGCTCATCGATGTATGAAGTGTGTCGCTACTATTTTTTTACATATTTGCTAACGTGGGTTGCTTTAAATAGTAAAAAAAACATATGTGTTCGAATTGTGTTGCTACTGTATTTTGTATACGTATTTTGTGTGTGTGTATTTAAATGCGAGTATTTTGCTGTGTTTTTATTAATGAGTTTGTGATTGCATTTGCATGTTGCTGGGTGTACTGCATGTCGAAGTGTTTCAACTTGTCACTGTACTGGATTTATTACATATTAATGTGTTTGTTTTAGATGTTTTTCTGTCTTTATCCTTGAAAACTGCTTTTATTTTTAGTATTATTCCCATCAGAAAATCTTCCGCTGCAATGTACAAACAAAATTCAATCGGGAAAAAACAAACAAACTGAACTGAACTGCAAGATAATTAACACACATATTCCTAACAAACCATCACCACTATACCACTAACCATCAAGCCACAAAGAAAAACAGTTAGACCACTTGTGGAACCTGAGCGTCAAGTGCCTTTGTATTCGGTGTAAACACACGACAATACGGCTAAACAGCCAATAGAAGAACTCAAACTGAGGAGAATTGGATCCCGATTCGCAAACTGAGACGCGTTCTACCACGAGAAAAAATATATTATATATATATAAGTATTTTTTAGGTATTTTTTAATATTCTCATTTTTTCGTGACTCTTTCAAGTGATAATTCAAAGGTAATTTGTCCTGTTTATTCATTACTGTAGAATCATCACTTCCACGAAAGACTTGCACGAAATGGAGCAAATGTGAAGTAATAAAGTTTCGAATTTTGTTTTGGAAGAATTATATTATATTATATATATAAATATATAACAATTATATATATTATATATATATATATATATATATATATATATATATATATATATATATATATATATATATATATATTTATATATATATATATATAAATATATATATGTGCGAGTGTGAGAGAGAGAGAGAAAGTGTGTGTGTGTGTGTGGTTTACCTTTTTAAACATTGACTCTGGCTTCGTACCGAGACCTTTGCAACATTTTTTAATCTTGTCTTCAGGATGCAAGGTTCGAACGCTGAATGTCAGTCCACACAGATGACTCCAAGCCTTTGATGGTGTGTCAGAATGTCTGGATATCACTGGAAAGACTTTTGTGTTCGTCTTGAGATTACTTGTGGATATAGAGTGTACTGGTGTGTAGGTTGTGTGGGGAGTGTGTGGGTGAAATGCGGTTGGGGAGATTGTGTGCACATGTGGGTGTGGAGAGAGTGTGTGAGTGTGTGTGTGTGTATGTAGAATATGGGTGTGTAGTGTGCAGTATGGGTGTGGATCGTGGGTAGATAATGTGTGGAGTTGGGTGTGAAGTGGGTAGTGTAAATGTAGTTGGTTGTTGTAGACTGTTTGAAAAATGTGTTTGTAGAGTCCTGGGGTAGAGTATGGGTGTGGAAAGAAGGGATGTAGTGTTGGGGTGACATATGTGTATGTATATATATATAAGACCGTGGTGTTGGTGGGGTTTGAGAAATCCATAGGGTGGGTGTATGAGAGAGTATGTGTGAGTGTACTCACCAAGTTGTACTCACCTAATTGTGCTTGCGGGGGTTAAGCACTGGCTTTTTGGTCCCGCCTCTCAACTGTCAATCAACTGATGTACAGGTTCATGAGTTTATTGGGCTCTATCATATCTACTCTTGAAACCGTGTATAGAGTCCTCTTCCACCAGCTCACTTCCTAATGCATTCCATTTGTCAACTACTCTGACACTAAAAAAGTTCTTTCTAATATTTCTGTGGGCACTCTATTTCCACCTGTTTCCCCTAGACACAAGTGTGTTTTGTGTGTGTAGTGTTTGGTTCAGTTTGAGTTGTTTAACTATGTATGTTGGACTGGGTGTAAACTTTCAGTGTTTATATCTACAATGTCTTAAATGAGCCGAGGCAGAGGACAACTAACAAGAATACAACAGAGATTCAGAACCTGTTCTTAGCAAATACTAGAGAGGTACTTCCCAGGCATAATGGGACCTGCAGCCACCACCAGCGAGGCCAGCCAGACAGCAATGGCCACCACCAAGCAAGAGACGCCGGCCAAAATTGGAATCTGAAAGCGATTTGTAAACGGCTCCAGACGGTGTAAGAGCCGATGTGTACCTCTCTGAAGTCCTGAGGTGGCAAATCGGGCGCTCTCTGGTGGAGATTCGTGGTCATTTGTCTTTCTGATGGCGTAAGACGTGCCTATCATTGTGTGTTGTGCTGTGTGCTGTGTGCGAGAGTGGAGACGAGGAGAGGCTGCGGTGAGGTTCACTGGAACTGGGCCAAGGTTTCTGGAGTATAGTGGAGGTTAGGTGAGGTTGTGGGTTGTTTGGGGGTAATAGAGGAGACGCAGGTTGAAGGAAAGTTGGTGTTAGAGGTTTGTAGTGGAGGTTTGAGTGAGGAGGAACAGACTTTGTAGCACAGTAGAGGTGTGTTAATTTTACCCTGATTGCGGTTACTGGTGTTTAAATTTCACAGGTATATACCATAGCATCTGTGGCTCCTAACATTGCACAGAAAAAGAAAGAAAATTATCAGGAGAAAACGCTAAACAACTATATATATATGGGGTATACGGTTTCAGTTACAATTATATGGTATATGAGAGTACAAGTATGTTATATGAGTATACCACTCTGTTATGTGAGGTATATAGAAACAGGATTGTACAAAGACATAAAGACACATAACATACACAAGCACACATATTAAGAAACACAGATATTAACACACACACATATACATAAAAACACATGAGCATTTATAGGAAATCACAAATACATAAACACACACACACAAAAACATTTTGGGTAACCAACCAAAAACACACACACAGGCAAATAACACACACAGACACACACACAATAGCTTTCATTCTGTAACTACACTTAGGTAATTACACTCTGATACACATACATACACACATACTCCACATAAAAACACAAGCACAGACACGTGTTGACAGGCGGGACCAAAGAGCCGAAACTCCACCCACGTAAGCGCAACTAAGTGATTATAACTAAGCGAGTACACACACACACACACAACACATTCACACACACACATTTGTCCCCTCACCGAACTACTAAACAAACCTCAAACACGCGAAAAGCCTTAAATAGTTTAACCCAACAATTAATCCCAGTATGCCAGCCCTCATGACTACAACACGTCCATACGTTGCAGCTAGGCTGTAGGGTTAATTACTGAAGTTGTATAATGCAATACAGAACATGTGGGGCGGCCCTGTAGGCTTGTTTATGGGGGAATTAAATGCAATTGTTGCATGGAATGTTGCAGAGCAGATTTGTTTTGGACAACGGGAGATGACTCGTATTGTTGTATTTAATGTACATACGAAGTGTATTACCATATCACAGGGCATTCGCTGTCAGGGAAAAGCATTGTAATCGAATACCATCCATTTTTCACTTATTGTTCAAATACCGTTCCATATTGGTCTAATTTCGCCATATATTACACATGTGCCATTCCATATGACTCCAATACTACTCTGTTTTGTTCATTTGCACAAGCCTGTATTGTTTAAAAGATCAGCCTGTATTGTTCAACACACAAGTCTGTATTATTCTCCCACACACACAGTATGATGCATGGTTGGAAGGTTTGGTTGGGGGGAGGAGCTGGTGGTAGTGCACCTGTTTAATTATTTCCTGTTCTCCCTGAGTACAGGTTGTGGCAGTCTGCCTTAATGGCTATTGTTGTTGTATTCTGGTAGTCTCATTGTATTTTGAGATTTACTTGTGAGAGTTGCTTTTGCTGCCTCTGAGGTCGGTACGTCTGAGTTCTCTACCTCTGCTTCTGTGTTCTGGCCTCTCTCCTTTTCAATACCTCCTCAGTGTTTTCACTTTCCTATCTTTTGTCTAACACTCATTTTGTTCTCTCTCTCTCTCTCTCTCTCTCTCTCGTTTCACGCTCTCTCTCTCTTCGCGCTCTCTCTGTCATTCTCTCTTTCCTTACAAATTCTAAGCCACTCTCACCTTCACATCCCCTCCTGAATTGATCAGGGGACCACCGTAAGCTCTAAGCTTCCTCGAGCCAGCTGGAAATGGTGAATTGATAGTCAGTCTCCATTATTTGGTTTCTAATCCATCCCAACCCA
The DNA here is from genome assembly GCF_040958095.1 of Procambarus clarkii. Classification (NCBI taxonomy): domain Eukaryota; kingdom Metazoa; phylum Arthropoda; class Malacostraca; order Decapoda; family Cambaridae; genus Procambarus; species Procambarus clarkii. The sequence continues at coordinate 9,670,079 of NC_091213.1, forward strand.
ATCCCAGTAATGTTTGGCGGAGTACTGTGAGCTCTCCTTACTGCGGCACTGTGGGATGACTCTGGATATTCTTTTAATAAGAGTGGAAGGTTGGAGAGACTGCCAATCAGAACGGATATATTGTGATGTACCTATCATGGTGGGAGGCGAGATACTACCCATGAGAGATCGAGACTGGGATGGCTACCCAACAGGGTCGTAAACTGGGATGGCTACCCATCAGGGTCGTAAACTGGGATGGCTACCCATCAGGGAGGTAGACTGAGATAGCTACCCATCAGGGAGGTCGATTGTGATGCCTACTCATCAGGGAGGTAGACTGGGATGGCTACCCATCAAGGTCGTAAACTGGGATGGCTACCCATCAGGGAGGTAGACTGGGATGGCTACCCATCAGGGTCGTAAACTGTAATGGCTACCCATCAGAGAGGTAGACTGGGATGGCTATCCATCAGGAAGGTCGATTGTGATGCCTACCCATCAGAGAGGTAGACTGGGATGGCTACCCATCTGGGAGGTCGATTGTGATGCCTACCCATCAGAGAGGTAGACTGGGATGGCTACCCTTCTGGGAGGTCGATTGTGATGCCTACCTATCAGAGAGGTAGACTGGGATGACTACCCATCAGAGAGGTAGACTGGGATGGCTACCCATCAGGAAGGTCGATTGTGATGCCAACCCATCAGGGAGGTAGACTGATGCCTTCCCATCAGGGAGGTAGACTGGGATGGCTACCCATCAGGGAGGTCGATTGTGATGCCTACCCATCAGGGAGGTAGACTGATGCCTTCCCATCAGGGAAGTAGACTGCGATGGTTACCCATCAGGGAGGAAAACTGTAATAGCTACCCATCAGAGAGGTAAACTGGGATGGCTACCCATCTGGGAGGTCGATTGTGATGCCTACCCATCAGGGAGGTAGACTGATGCCTACCCATCAGGGTGAGAGGCAATAACCAACTTCATAGTAAATGTACCCATTGATTCTTAACCATTTGAACAATACACTTTTTACATGAACTTGTTGAATGTTATAACAAAAATTTATCCGGTTTAGATTTTAACTTTGGTAGTTGGTTTAGCTCTAATTGCGTTAGAGGGTTATTTACCGCTTGTTCCCCCGATGTTTATGATGAAAGTTGTGTACTTATACGTTGTCCAACAATGCGTTATGTTGTTCGAACGTGTGTAATGCATAGTTCAGCACAGACAACGGTACTGTTGAAGTACATGACACATGATTAGACCTGGGGTCTAATCACCAAATATCGACTACAAGACGCGCTAATTGGAGTCACCAGATACTCCAAAACAAAAAAGAAAAACTGTTGGTATGGTCACGAGGTGCTGGACCACAGAACCACGTGATTTGGTCAATAAGTACTGCACTATAGCCATCATAATATGGCTGCAATAGAGGGAATAAGACTGGCACGTACCTTGAAATTTGTAGATTTCTGTCGTAGCTGTGAAGTCTTACCTGTAATGAAAAGAAAGCGTATTATATTATATTTTTTAGATAAATGCCTTCTCACTCATCCTACAGCACATATTGTAACATAAAAGCCAAGATGATACTTGAAGAACGAGGTGTTGCTTACCTTGAAGGATGAGGACGCTGGGAGACCTGATCTAGCGAGGGCACACAGGGTGCAGGTGGTTTACGAATCTTACGAAACGTCTTAAACTTTGCGCACTAGACAAGAAACACTGGACTGGACCTGCCGTCAAGTATGTAATTTGGACGCAACAGTTCAGGATTTTCTTCGACTTATATATCCTGTAAAACACTAAATATTCCCGTCAACATTCAGTCAGGTACTGTAGCAGAGGCGTTTCCTGCCCTGGCTTCCGGCTCTCCACTGGCTCAAACACACTTTTCTTACCCGGCGCGGACATCACGACACCATCATAGCTAACAACTACATGGTGTGACCCTGAGGCTTGGATTGGCCAGCACAGCTACAGGCTCGCTTCATGCAGGTCGGCGAACGATCCCTCGACGATCCAAGTGGCTGTGAACCGTTCCTGCCTTCCTCATAGCCTGCCTTGTGCTGTATAGTCATACAGGCGTAGCACTTTTTCTTCATAATATAATGACGCGCGGAATATACTGCTGAGATCTGTGGAGTTTGGAGTTAACCAGCTGTTAAACATACTCGAAGCCTAGTGGTGTTTGACCACCTGTCCTCAGGCTAGGCTTGTACAGGCGATGGCTGAACCCAAAGATGCAGTCACCAGTCTTAACGTTTTGTGTATTGAAAATCGGTATTTTTCCGTATCTAAATTATTAAACTAATTATTTTTTAAATTTGTAAAAGTTAGATTTAGGTTAAGTTAGGTATTTAGGTTCTGTATGTAGTTATTTATATTTGGACCAAGTGGGTGAACCATTTACAGTCATTCTATTCGAACAGAGGACGTGCGCGAAGCACTGTTTGACGAAATTTCCGTCACTAATAGTGAGTTGTGTGAGTACATAATTCATTCATAAAGAGGTGGTATATCCGTTGATTATATGGACGGCTACAGCCGAGCTGCCGTTCTCGCTGTTCGTGAATGAGGAACACATGCACAACTGATGCAACCCGTTCTCACACTAGGCTGTTTAAAGCAGCGGCCGTCCTCCCAGACGCATTCATCAATGTTAACATACTGTGTATTAAAAATTGGTTTGTTCTCATATATAAATTATTATTCTTATACATAAAAATTGGATGTATTATTTGGCGTAGGTTAAGTTAGGTTAGGTGTTTAGGTTCTCTTGGTAATTATTTGTATATATAAGTTCGTTGGTGAAGCATTTATAGAATTGTGGTTCGAATAGAGGACGTGAGCGAAGCACTTGTTCTGGAAGTGTTCGGATGTCATCAGTTGTGAGTCGTGTGTAAACCGCTTTTCATTCAGAAACAGGGGGTTTGGCGGCTGGATTAAAGAGCTTGGATCTTTGTATGAGAGAACGGGTTGACTGATGACGTTTAATATATTTTCAATGAGTGCTTCTGTCACTTTTCATGTTGGAATCACACCATCCTATAGTTAGGTTAAACGCCTTAACCTAATAAAATCTAGGCAATACTCTACATTGTAATATATATTTTTGTTTATTTGTATTTGAGAGGATGGCAATAAAAAAAGCACAGTGAGTTAGAATTAGAGCCTTTCGGGTTGATTGAAGCTTCTACGAGCGTGGCCTGGAAATGGATTGTCGACTACTTGTTAACTACCCAGCTGTTAGATTAACGAGCATTTAGCGACCCATTCTCCGGCTATGCTTGTCCTTGGTGGTGTCGATCCTGCAGATGCGTTCGTAAAAGTGTATGTGTTTTGTAGCCCAGAACTGTATTTACACGATTCTTAGTTGACATTTGTTTATTTTGTAGTGTCAATTATTTTAAATCCAACAAAAAATATGAATATAAAAATAAAGACAAATACAAAGATATTTGTTCTCTTTCATTTATTATCTATCCGCTTCTCTCTTATTAAGATTTACTTCTTGTGAAAGGACTTAACGGCTATGCCAAAAATATTATTAATAATAATAATATATATGAGACGTAATAAAAAATAACAATAGTTCAATATTATAATGGAATTATTGCCTCGAAGAGAGAGATGTCTTGTTCCTCTGCAATGTTGATTCTCAATATATTGTCATATATTGGCCACGTGAAGGAGTGTTTCTGACTATTCCCTATGCAATGTAGCTGTAACTGCAATCTAGTAACACTGTGGTCCATTGCCTATTCAAGCCTTTGACATTGCAAGGCTTGTGGGTATTGCATACGATTGGTAATGCATTTAAAGGGTAGTGCAGACCTGCAGAGCTGCATACATATATAATCGGATGTTCGTGGTTCTGAAAGCAATTGGCATTGCAAGTCGGTGTTATTACAAACAACTGATAGATGGGAAACCAGAGATACAGGAAACCACTCACATTGCCAAGAGCATCAACATTCACAACCACAGCTTTCCAGACACACAGCAATCCACATCCATAACTACCCACACCCATAACTAACTCTACCATAAACACAAACTCACACCACCTAAACCACCACCCTCACACTCACTACCACTAACACCCACAACCAGTCATAAACACACATACCGACTGAAACTTGGACAGAAACAACACACACACACACACACACACACCACCACCGACGGAAACCCAAAGTCACAAGCACCCAAAAATCAACCCACACTCACAACTCTCAACGCCAACAACCCTTCACACCACTATGTACACCCACACAGACCCAAACCCCACCCGAAAAACAATGAATTCAACACCCTTACACACCCAAATATTCACCAGGCCGCATTTCAAAATTAAAGATCAAAGGAAACCCCTACTTTCATAAAAACATTACGTGTGAAATCATTTGTTCAAGATAATTCGTAATAGTTCACGTTATTTCATGCTCTCTGCCAACGTAATTTACCTTCAAAGGTTGCCGAGAATTGGAATACCAGCAGTGATTTCAGTAACTAAATTCATGAATTCATGTATGAGATTAATGCTGTGATCTATTCAGTACATTCAAATTGGTTTTCTCTCTGCATAGAAAGGGTCCCTAGTGACGGAGGCTGCCTACACTATTGATCCCTAGTGAAGGAGGCAAGATGTGAAGGGGTCTCTATTGTGGGAAGTATGGGGGGAAGAAATTTTAAGTCTCTAAAGTGTGAGGTAACAGAGTAAAAAGTTACCTTAAAGGGGGGGTAAGGGTGCTCGTTATATGGGGAAAATGGGAGTAAAAAAAGAGTGTTTTATCGTGGTTAGCAAAGTGCAAAGTTACTCATAATGTATTTCTTGAGAAAGTCAATTAAGTTTTGTCCGTTTTTCTTTCATTTGGAAAGTTTCATAATCCAGGGAAAAGCGTTTTCATCCTCATCTACACAGTGAGATTGTAGCTACTATATGTACGGCTTTACAAACTTTGCGTAATATAAACGGCGCTTTACAAGGGTCAGAGGAAGAAGAATATTATATCTTATTAACAACGCTTTTAGATATAGATATTCCAACACATCTGTCTTATTTTGAACATTTATTCATACTTTTTTGTTGGATATAAAATAATTTACATTACAACGTACACAAATATCAATTAACATTCGTGGTAAATACCGTTCCGGGGTACAAAACACGTACAAATTTACGAACTCATTCGTGGGGTCGGTAACATCTAGGAGAAGCACAGTCGGAGGATGGGCCGCTAAATGCTCGTTAATATAACAGTTGCGTAGTTAATGAGTATTTGAGAGTCCATCCCGAGGCCTGCCTCGTCCAAGCTTCAGTCGACCCTAAAGACTCACTGTGCTTTAAAATTGCCATCATCTCAAATACAAATGAACAAAAATGATATATATATTACAATATTGAGTAAAGTAATTCCTAGATTATATTAGGTTAGAGGAGTTTCGGTTCTATTATCAATTAATATAATTTGCCAACCCGTCCTCGACTCAAGTCCATTACATTCAGCGGTCAACCCCACAGACGCATTCATAAATTTTAACATGCTGTTCATTCAAAACGGGAATTTTCTCAAGTATAAATTAGTATTATTACTATTATTTGTATTTGTAGTACGTGGGTAAAGCATTTATAGCGTTGTGATTCGAACAAAATTCGTCAGTGAAACACTTGTTCCGGATATGTTCGAACGTCAGCAGTTGTGAGTCGTGTGTAAACCGCTTTTCATTCATAAACAGGGGGTTTGGGGGGTGCATGGAATCACTTTTGGATCTTTGTTTGGAGGACGGGCTGGATTCCAACATAAGAAGTGAGAGAAGCACTTTTCGAAAAAAGATTGTCTGTCATCCAGCCCGTCCTCCAAACAATGATCCAAAAGTGATTCCATGCACCCCCCAAACCCCCTGTTTATGAATGAAAAGCGGTTTACACACGACTCACAACTGCTGACGTTCGAACATATCCGGAACAAGAGTTTCACTGACGAATTTTGTTCGAATCACAACGCTATAAATGCTTTACCCACGTACTACAAATACAAATACTCGCCAACAGAACCTAAACACCTTACCTAACCTAACCTAACCTATGCCTATATATACACAATATGCTAATATATCATAATACTAATTTATACTTGAGAAAATTCCCGTTTTGAATGAACAGCATGTTAAAATTTATGAATGCGTCTGTGGGGTTGACCGCTGAATGTAATGGACTTGAGTCGAGGACGGGTTGCTGTCATCAGTTGTGAATCGTGAATAAAGTGTTTTTTATTCACGAATAGTGAGATTGGCCTCTCGATTACAGTCCGTCCTCATAAACAATGGCAACGTCTCCTGTTTCTGAGTGAAAAATACTTTACTCAACTAGTAATGTTTTAACTTATTGCGAACAGTGATTCCCTCAAGTCCTCTGTTCGAATGGCTTTTTTCTAAATGCTTCATCCACGTAGTCAAAATGTAAATAATTACCAACAGAGCTAATATACCCCACTTAACAATAACATAACTTTTTACAAAATTCTAAAATAATATAATAATAATTTAGATATGTAAAAATAATGATTTGAATGTAAATTCAAAAATCGGTATTTTTGAATGCACATTCTAAATTTATAAATGTTTTTTTGGGGGTTTGGCAGCAGCTTGCAGGAACTAGGCCTGGGGACGGGTTGCTGGATTGACGAGAATTTGTCAATTATCATATCTTGTTAAATTATTTGCATAGAAAGAACATATTTGAAGCATTTAATGAAGTGCTTCGAACATTATAAATGACCGATGCATTTCTTCAGTCCTTTAAGGTAACCTGTACTTATCAACTAACGCCAAATATTCGTTAATGCAGCCGCCAAACCCTCTGTTAATGAATGAAAAACTCTCTACACACGACTAATAACTGATAACGTTTGAAATTTTTTCGAGGAGTGCTTAATTCAAGCCCTCTGCTCGAATCGCACCACCATAAATGCTTTATCCACGTACTGCATATACTAATAATTGCTAACGGAACCTAACTAACCTTTGTTAGACCTAACAATTCAACACACATTCACTTTATAAAGACTCACTTTATAGAAATATTTTTTTATATTCGAGAACATACAAATTTGGAATTTACAGAAGGCTAAAATTTGTGAATAAGTCTTTGGATTCCACCACCGTCTGTACCAGCCTAGCCTGAGGACAGGTGGTCATACACCACCGGGATTCGAGTATATTTAACAGCTGGTTCACTCCAAACTCCACAGATCTCAGCAGTATATTCCGCGCGTCATTTTATTATGAAGAAAAAGTGCTACGTCTGTATGACTATATAGCACAAGGCAGGCTATGAGGAAGGCAGGAACGGTTCACAGCCACTTGGATCGTCGAGGGATCGTTCACCGACCTGCATGAAGCGAGCTCGTAGCTGTGCTGGCCAATCCAAGTCTCAGGGTCACACCATGTAGTTGTTAGCTATGATGGTGTCGTGATGTCCGCGCCGGGTAAGAAAAGTGTGTTTGAGCCAGTGGAGAGCCGGAAGCCAGGGCAGGAAACGCCTCTGCTACTGTACCTGACTGAATGTTGACGGGAATATTTAGTGTTTTACAGGATATATAAGTCGAAGAAAATCCTGAACTGTTGCGTCTAAATTACATACTTGACGGCAGGTCCAGTCCAGTGTTTCTTGTCAAGTGCGCAAAGTTTAAGACCTTTCGTAAGATTCGTCAACCACCTGCACCCTGTGTGCCCTCGCTAGATCAGGTCTCCCAGTGTCCTCATCCTTCAAGGTAAGCAACACCTCGATCTTCAAGTATCATCTTGGCTTTTATGTTACAATATGTGCTGTAGGATGAGTGAGAAGGCATTTATCTAGAAAATATAATATAATTCTCTTTCTTTTCATGACAGGTAAGACTTCACAGCTTCGACAGACAGAAATCAACAAATTTCGAGGTACGTGCCAGTCTTATTCCTTCTATAGCAGCCATATTATGATGTCCGGTAGTTAACCACAAGTTAGGGAGAAAGTGTCAGTCGTGTAAATCACTTTCTATACAAAGTACTTTCATGTAAAAGAATCGTAAAAACTGGAAAAGAGCTGGCAGAACTGAGGGTAATATTTTTCGTTATTAGACTGAATTAAGACAATAATTCGTCTCCAAGGGGGAATCTTGAGTGTTATTGCCAGCAGAGGCGTAGCATCGCTGGTGACCAGTATACGTTAAAGTGTATGTAGGCTTAAGTGTATTTGTCATATAGACCTAAAGAAGGGAGGGGTAAAGAGGTCGCACAAGCCTCGAGTCCCAGGTTAAAAGCTAAAGTAGTGAACGATTTCTAGGATGTCCTAACTACTTGGTGTTTGGAGGCGCACTTGCAACCGTAAACACGACTGGCAGCGGGTGTTAAGTTACCTAGTAGATAGGAGTGCAAGCCGTCCTCTTAAAAATAACGTCACTTCTGGCTCGTATGCTCACTATGGCCAAATTTGGACGTAATTTGAAATACAATCGACTCACAAAAGTGACGTACTGTCTCGTTTTCTGTTTGAGTCGTCCGGCCTACTCGGTAAGGTTAGAAGAGGAAACTGGTCCATATTTTTCATATTCCATATTTTTATAATATGGAATACGAAAATATTACTATCTAAGATGACTTGACTTGCTAACTTTTACTACCCAAGGCACTTAGACTAGCCAGATTCTGGCCAGCCTAAATACCAGATGACCATAGCAAAACTGGCCAAATCTGACTGGCAAAATATAAGTGGATGGGTCAAGTTAGTGTGGTAAAAATTGGCTGAAGAGGTCAACTTTGACCAGTGAAGATAGCAAGGTTAGGTAGCGTTGACCGTGCAATATCCGGGACAAATAACCACCACAACTGGCCGGTTAAGTTAAGTATCCAATAGATGGGGCCAGCGGTGTTCTGTAATCCGGATAGATGTGACCAGCAAGGAGCTCTGGGCTGTGGGCGAAAGAAAGAGAACGAGAGAGTGGAACTGAGAGGGGGAGAAAAGGCGGTGTAAAGGAAGAAAGTAGGAGTAAGATATGTAATAAAAGAGAAATTAGAATGGGGGGATAGAGAAGATTGAAAGGGTGTAGGAGCTTGGAGAAGCAAAGAAGTCAGTGAGGAAGAAATGTAACGCAGGATGATCAAAATTAAAGAAATTGAGGAGAGAGTGGGAGAGTATTTTTTTAGGTAAAGAAAGAGACGAAAACGTGACAGAGGGTTAATTGGAAAGGAAGTCAAATTATGAAATGGAAAGATGGAACAGAGAGAATGTGGGGAAGCGGGAAAGGAAGAATCCAAACACGTTGGTGATGGTTTGCATTAGTGAGAAATGGAGGTGTTTGTTTGCGTATATTTCTGTGAGTGCGGGGAAGGAATGGAGGGGGAGAAATACGTAGAAGCTTGTATATAAACGTTACTCGTATGTGTATATATATACACATTGTATGTACATACGCGCGCGCATGTTGTTACATAGGAAACGTTTGTGTATGGAGTGGGAAGTGGGTGTTACTGGAGGAATTGTTGTGTATCTGAAATTAATGATTATACATTCATTGTGATTCTCTATTGTGTTTTCTGTCTTGTCTCTATGCTCCTTAGTCTTCCGTATCTAGTATACATATTGTCATGCTCGTTGCAGAAGTGCTTCTTGTATACAGCACACAGACACAGACAAAGGCTAATTGATTAACTGGTGAGAGGCCAGACCAAAGGGCTGAATTTAAGGCCCCGCGAGCAATTGAATGAAGTTAGGTGAGCAAATGCGCAAACACATACACACACAGACTGTGTGTGTGTGTGTGTGTGTGTGTGTGTGTGTGTGTGTGTGACTTCAAACATAGAAGTCAGACTGGCGAACTGTAACTAGTGGAATACCTCAAGGATCGATGCTTGGACCAGTTCTATTTCGAATATACGTGAAAGAAATGTCTCTAGAAGTCAAGTCTTATATGTCGATGTTCACGGATGACTTGAAATTATTGAAACGATTTGTGACAGATGAGGACTGGTGGATACTCCAAGTGGACTTGAACAAGTTTCAGAGATGGTCAGAGAAATGGCTACTGGGGTTCAACTCGAGCAAATGTAAAGTTATGGAAATGGAACTTAGTGACAGGAGACCAAGGGAACAGTACACAATGAAGGAAACTACATTCCTGTGACGATTTGAGAAAGGGACCAGGGAGTGGACGTAACACAAAATCTAAATCCTGAGGCATATGTAAATTGGATAGCGACAGCAGCGTACTCTCTACTAGTAAAAGTTAGAACGTCATTCAGAAACCTAATTAAGGAGGCAATCAGAGTGCTTCTCACTGCCTACGTGAGACCAATTTTAGAGCATGCATCCTCATCATGGTGCTCCCCCCTCCTAAAGAAACACATTTGGAAACTGGAAAAGGTTCAAAACGTTGCGATGAAGCTAGTCCTGGAGATGCATGGGATTATATATAAAGAGCGACTGAAGGAACTGAAACTGACGACGTTAGAAAAAGGAGGGAGCGGGGAGATATGTTAGCAGCATACAAAATACTTAGCGGGATTGACAGAGGGGAAATAGACGAAATGTTCACACTGAATACCAGTAGAACTAGGGGACATGGCTGGAAGCTGGAAACTCAGATGAGTCGTAGAAATGTTAGAAAATTTAGTTTTAGTGTGAGAGTAGTGGGAAAATGGAATGAACTGAAGGAGCACGTTGTGGAAGCAAACACTATTAATCGTTTTAAAACTAGGTATGATAGAGAAGAATGACAGGAGTCATTGATTTAAACAACCGACGGATAACGCGGCTGGATCAAAGAGCAAACGCTCGATCCTGCAATCACAAATAGGCGAGTGCAGACACAAATTGGTAAATACACACATGCGCGCGCGCACACACACATACACACTCATGCACTCCCAAATAAGCCCATTTATTATATTCAAATTTCAACTTTAAAGAACTTACTCCACCCTACCTACACCATTAATTTTTGCCTTTTACTCGTGAAATTATTAACTTCATGTATCAAAGTAAATACCCACCCCCACCACCGTCTCTCCAAACACCACCTCCCCTTTCCCTCTCTTCCAACCCGTCTGATCCGGCAACCCCCCCCCCCCCTACTCCAACCGGTTCCTCCAGACAATAATCCTTGCATTAACCTTTCGTTACAAAAACAAAACCAAAATGCCATTAATCCCAAACATCATTTGTCAAACAGCATTAAACATAATAGTAAAATTAATATGAAATGCAATAAGAACTTGATTTAAAGCATAGTAAAGAGGATTTTGCCCCCTTATGAATCTTCTTAATTGCATTTAATATTTAATCCCTTGGCTATTAGGCACCATTAACGTCCAGTTAAGCGTTGTTTTTCTTTGACTCGAACGAGGAGCTTGTATTTTCTCCTGGACGGAGAATTAACCGGATTTTCCATTATATCAACTGTAATATTTAAGCAAATTCATCGCAGGAACCCGCTCTCTTACACTAACCTCTTCTATTGGCCTAGTCAAATATATCCTAGTATAAATTATATTACACGCTCATACACACATTATATATATATATATATATATATATATATATATATATATATATATATATATATATATATATATATATATATATATATATATATATATATTATATAATATAATATAACACTGTCCCACCAGTGCTATATAAATAGCATATAGCACTATATATATGCAATGTATAGCACATATATATAGTGTTGAGACCACAGTCTCAACACTTATCAAAGATACCTTTGTATGCATTTGATAATAATAATAATAATCATGATTATATGTAAAACTCTAAATGCACAAGGGTTTAACTTTTTTGCGAATCAAGTTATAAAGCAGACTACCAATTTAAATACATTATTTAGAGTATTGTGACTGTACTGTGACCTCGTCAAAGACCCAGGACCACATCAAGGACCAGGGAATAAAGTCAGTACATAAACACAACGAGGAGTGAAGGAAAATACATGCTAGACAACTTCAGTGTTGGGTCAACGAGAAAGTGGAGAGAGGTAAACGAGGTGGTAATTGAGGTTGATAACATAATTGGAGAAAAAAAATGGTTTAGCAGACATAATTACGCCAGAGCTCCTGTTACAGCTGTGTGTACCTCTTTGAGGGTACGTTTGTAATTATGTATTCTTATGTACATTGGTTTATTTATTCCTTCTTATTTCAGACAGAGAGAAATTTTGTAACCAGTTTTAATATCATTTGTATTAATATAAGAATGTCTATTTTGAGCTATGGGCATCACCCTCCCTCCCCCTACAAAAATATGAAATATACCGAGACAGATAATATGGGTCCGCGAGTTTGCGAGTCTGTTGGACCACGGGTCTTAGGGCTCGTGGATCTGTTGGGTTCCGATGGCCTGAAAGGGTCTATGGGGCCGTCGAGGGGTCCACTAACTTCCTCTGCTAGCGAATGACTTAGCTTATTTGGATTATTAGTATATCATAAATAGGGGAATTTCATTACACATAAAAGTTAGATGTTAAACATTATGTGAATTTTTTTTTATCAGTGGCATACACAACTCAGATGACTTAAGAATTGTTCCAGGAAAAGCCTTTAATTATATCTAAAATGTATGATCACGAGCTGTTCCGTGAATATTTACGTACCAGAAAAACGTAGCGGTGTTATGTACTACGTGATGAACAACACAGGCCAGATATATTAACACATATTCACAATCCAACTGAATACCCTAATTCAGCATAACCCCTTTAAAAATTCAACATTGCTGCACATGTCCTTCTGAGTAACATACCTGGCTACTTTGGCCACCTAGAGCACACGTGACTGCACAAAGCCCCTTCTGAGCACCAAACGTGACTGCACAATCCCTCTGAGCAACACGAGTCAATACAACTTCCTCTAGAACACAATATTTGTCAATATAACTCCTGATAAAGCTCCACACCTGTCAGCCCCTCACCAGAGCACCACACTTGTCAACAAAACACCCCTAAACACATGTTGCAACGCAATCTACCCCATCATTTTAAACAGCTCGTAAGTCAACTGAACCTTCCCACTGCCCTTGAACATCAAACATATATACCGAAATAAACATTCAGAATAAAGATAAGACCAACCCCCATGGCAGGAACAATAACACAAACTTATATATAAAAATATGACAAGAACTCAGAGAATGCAATATTACACAGGCAGACACGGGAGAAGCAGATTAAACGCCAGAAGAAAAAACGAGAGACTGCCTTGCACACAAGAGGCGGCAAACACAACAATGCACAAACACCACCTTTTGTCAGTTTGAGTTGTTTGACGCAATGTAGGAGCATTTTTCCCTAATTTGAATATTGCTATTTTCCTTTTGGAAGCTGACTTCATTATTTATACAGCAATTTTGTTGTCAAGAAACTGAGCTTTGGGTGTTCCCAAATTCTTGATGTAAATACAATGTCCTGAAGTCATTTTAATCGTGAAGAAATTCACTTTAGTTAACTGTTTTTTACTACCTTTTTTACTACATTTTTAATACTTTTTAACAATTTACTTTTAAATTCCCTTTAGAAGTTTACTTTAGTTCTGAAGAAATACTTCTGAAGTTTGATCTGGATAAAATTATACTTGCTGGTTGTAAATATTTGTGATGAGTTAATTTAATAAGCCTTCAGAAAGTCAAGTCCTGAACCTCAAATACCAAACCATATCTTACCAGTTATCTTAACTCAGTATAGTCTTTTCCTCTCATGACCTTGCTAAAGCACTCTCTGGTCAATATTTCCCCCCATTATAACTCTTATATTACTTGTCTTAAAAACAAGTTGAATGGTCTGTTTTGTGTTCGAGTGGGGGGAATGTTGTCCTAACTGGTCATCCTAAGGGATTTCTTAAAACAGTTTCCTCTCTAAAAGTTGTTTAACTTGTGTTTTAAATTGGAAATAGACTTTTTCCTCTTGACTGCTCGCACGTAACTTGTCGGGGAGTAACTTCAAGATAATTTTCAAAGTTTAAACTAAGTAAAGCTATCTGGATGAATATTTAACTAAGAGCAAAAACTTGTAAACTTGTTTCTAGCGACCACAATTTATACGTGAAAATTTAATGGTTTTGGAATAAACTTATGATAGCACAATAGCACGCTTAAATTATTTATATGTATGAATATATAATATATATATGTATATAATATCAACCCATGTATATCTTGTAACCATTAATACATAATAAAGCACAAAAAGACACAAAAGAAAGGGGGTGGTAGGAGAAAAGCACACAGAAACTGTATTGGAGAGGACCTAAACATTCCCTCTAATGCGTTATGTGTGGTTTCCTCCGTGGCTAAGGGTCCCCTTTCTTCCAGCCAGTGGTGGTACTCCCTTCCTATGTATATAATATATATAAATATATATAATATATATAATATATATATAATATATATATAATATATAATATATATATTCATTTAAACAAAAATTATTTGATAGGTTCAGATACGTTGAATTGTCTATCACGATCCCTTAACACTGGTGGTGTTATAGTGAAGACATTGTTGAGGTTAAAAGTTGATCGAAGATTTAATAAAACTTTTCACGAAACCAAGTAAGTCATTCTGTTTCTATTCATTATATGACATAATGACATTCAATCGGCAATGAGGATTCGAACATTTTGCACTTTAATGTTAATTAATTTAATTTAGCAACGTTCTGGTTGCAGTGATTCTTTTATCAATGATTTAATACCAGATAATTAAACTCATTCTGGGCATCGTTATGAATAGTGGGTTTTTCGCTTCATAATTGTTAATTATAGACTTCCATGCAAGTTTTCACAATTTAAATTTTGTGATCAATTAAGCCCCTTTTTCCTTCCCTTCTGTTTAATCTTTGTTACACGTCTCTCTACTCTTCGCTTCACCTTACCTCCCTTCTTTCCACGCCTCTCCTCTTCCCGACGTTCGTACTTTCGTGCGCCTCACATCTTGCCCAAGAGTGCTTCATCTTCAACGTTGCTTGAGTCATGACAAATGCAGCTTCTTCGTACCCGAACTTCACCCGAATCTCGCTCAGCGGCTGGCCGCCTCCCGAACCAAGACCTTTTCAGCTGCTATATCATGTGTGTGTGAGAGAGAGTCAGAGGGAAGGAGAGAGGAGATAGACAGAGAGCGTAGCGGGGAGAGGGTTTGGGGATGGGGAGGGTGTATTCGAGCACAGAATTGAAACTGAGCTTGGAGTACCAGATATTTACGTGTCTGAACCAATGTAATTGTTCAGCTGTATTTGTCCAGCTGATTGTGTTCAACAGAGCCATTGGCGGGACTGACGGTCCTAGCTGCTGCCGTAGAGCTGCTGTTCTCGTTGTGTTTTCTTTGGTTTTGGTTGAAAGAAAGAGAGAGGGAGAGACATAGATAGAGAGAGCATCACTCCATCAGCGACCATTCGTTCCTAGGATGATTTATAGCTGGAATTTGTTCCCTCAAAAGGTTGATACACGGGAGATCAGGTCAACCGATCACATAAAGGCTCTGGCAAATAACTGGTTACGGGCTCATCCTCTTCTTTATATGATTGTTACCTAATGAATAAAGTTAATTCCTATTGATGCATATATTAGGCTTATAAAATATATGGGTCTCCAGAAGCAGGTTTTAGCTGAAGTAGGATTACAGCTCTTGCTTGCAGTTTCACCAAGTTCCTTATATGATAGTTCCCTATGTGACAGTTTCAAAGAGCATTCTCATGGAATAAATGAGCGTTTAGGAGGAGGCTTCCAATGAGCTGAGGTAGAACAAAATCTGTTGCTTTCAGCTCGTCTAGATATTTTCACTCAACAGTCCTAATGAACCCTAGTCTTAGTTAAAAACAAAAAAAAAAAGAAACAAAAAGCATGAGAGAAAGAGAGTCTTAATTCGTCAGAAAATTGTATTATATTACAGATTGTGAATATTTATTTATGTATATTATAGTATTTATTTTATTAATTTAAAACTGATTTTGTAATAATGCTATTTGGGCAGTTTAATTTTGTAATAAAATCAAGTTAGCGTAATTGAATTATGGGCCATTTTGATAAAACTAAATTCTAGTTTGTTACTGTGTGTGTTTGTTACTATTTGTATTTGTCATTTATGGCTGCAGGATCGAGCTGTTAGCTCTCTGACCCCGCCTTTTTAACCGTCGGTTATCATATATTCTTATTTTCGACCCATTTTTCCAGTTTCATGTTTACTAAACATGTTAAACACACACACACACACGCGCGCACACACACACACACACACACACACACACACACACACACGCCTCGTAGCCTGGTGGATAGCGCTCAGGACTTGTAATTCTGTGGCGCGGGTTCGATTCCCGCACGAGGCAGAAACAAATGGGCAAAAGTTTCTTTCACCCTAAGTGCCCCTGTTACCTAGCAGTAAATAGGTACCTGGGAGTTAGTCAGCTGTCACGGGCTGCTTCCTGGTGTGTGTGTGTGTGTGGTGTGGGAAAAAAAAAATAGTTAGTAAACAGTTGATTGACAGTTGAGAGGCGGGCCGAAAGAGCAAAGCTCAACCCCCGTAAACACAACTAGTAAACACATTATATATATATATATATATATATATAATATCGATGCAGCTATCGAACTCCCAGGTACCTGTTTACTGCTAGGTGAACAGCGGAGTCAGATTAAAGGAATTCTGGCCGTGTTTCTTCTGCGTCCGAGAATTGAACCCAGACCCATTGGCCCTTGATCCCCGAGCGCTGCTCGCTTGTCCGTTAGTGCCTGCGTGTGTATATAATCACCTAGATGAACTCACATAGAAGTGCTTACAGGGTCGAGCTTGGCTCCCAGCCCCGCCTTCCGATTGTTCTTAGAGTATTGCAATGACTCAATGCTCAGGCTTTTATCGTGTTCGTAATTATAATTTTGAATCGGATTAGCTTCCAAGACTTCTGTGTCTAACCTATTCCATTTATTGACAGCTTTAATAGTAAAAAGTTCCTCCTCGTGTATCTGTCTCATTCGCGTTTACATTTATGACGCCTCGTTCGTCTGTTTCTAGCTCTGAACATCGCTGCATTGTCTGTCAATTTCCCTCAGAATCTTACATGTTGTTATCCTATCCTCCCTATCTCTACTATCCTCCAGTGTCGAAAGATCCACATCTCTCAGTCTTTCCTCATAGCTCAATCCCTTCACCTCCGGAACGAATCTCATTGCATATCTTTGGATCATGTCATTTTCCCCTTGTCCTTTTACAGGTAAGGGTTCCAAGCTGGGGATTCGTGTGAGTGAGTGTCAATTTGTAAGGTCGTGTATGTGTGGGTGTGTGTTTACTAGTTGTGTTGTGTTTTTGCGGGGGTTGAGCTTTGCTCTTTCGGCCCGCCTCTCAACTGTCAATCAACTGTTTACTAACTACTTTTTTTTTTCCCCACACCACACACACACACACCCCAGGAAGCAGCCCGTGACAGCTGACTAACTCCCAGGTACCTATTTACTGCTAGGTAACAGGGGCACTTAGGGTGAAAGAAACTTTACCCATTTGTTTCTGCCTCGTGCGGGAATCGAACCCGCGCCACAGAATTACGAGTCCTGCGCGCTATCCACCAGGCTACGAGGCCCCTGTGTATGTGCATCGGAGTGAGTTCTACCTGTCAGGTTTTGTGAGAGTTTGTCTGACTCTCTGGTTTCTGCTCGTATGTATAACGTTTCACGCTCAGGGGTCCGCGTGAATGCTTAGCCCCAACGAAAAAGTTTTTTAATTGGGGATATGGAGAGGGTGATTTCTCTCTCTCTCTCTCTCGCCTACTCTGTTTCTCTTCCTCTCTGTAACTGTCTCTCTCTGTGCATTTTCCTTGTTTTACACATGGATATAGATATCCCTTTGCATTATAACTTAGACAAGGGTTTATTTGGGCTGTTGAATGAAGTACCTAGTGAAAGTGCATGCAAGAGCTGTTATCCTACATCAGCTCATCTGAAACCTGTTCCTTGAGTCTCATTTATTTCATGTGAATGTGTTTTGAAGCTATCATATAAGGAACCTGGTGACAATGCAAGCTAGAGCTGTTAGCATACCTCAGCTCAGTTAAATCTCTCTCTCTCTCTCTCTCTCTCTCTCTCTCTCTCTCTCTCTCTCTCTCTCTCTCTCTCTCTCTCTCTCTCTCTCTCTCTCTCTCTCTCTCTCTCTCTCTCCCTTTTTGTAACTTCATTTCTCTCTGCGTCTCTGTCACTCTCCCTACCTCTCTGTCTCTGTCCCCCTCTCTCCGTTCTTTGTCTCGCTTTGTTTCTCTCGGAAACAAAATTTAAATATCATTTAATCTAAATTCAATATTCACAATAGGAGAAATTTGGGTTCTTCAGTAAATAAATAACATTTCTATAAACAAAATTTCATTATAATACTTATGTATTTTATTGCAAATATGTAGGCATTCTGTAGTATATTATTTTACTGGCAATCTTTGATGCAATCGCATTGTTGGTAACAATATTATTTATTAGTTTTATCAATATTTTAGTTATAATTATTTTCAAAACTTTATTTACAAAAAGTGCCAGTTGTCATTACACATACCATTATAGATCAATTACACAGTTTTGGGATAGTAGATACCGCTTTCTCTTTGGAACTTTGGACAAGATAAATAAAACTCAATTATTTCTTCGCATATTTTAATACATAAAATGCACAGAATGATAGCATAAAGTTTGTACTGTACATATATGCTCTCCAATGTATATAATGCATTAACTCTTTTTAAATTTCTTTTTTTTCTGGCCGTCCTAACATAAATGCTGTGTTTGGGTGTATGGATCTGTCTCTGTGTTGCTTATGTGAGTATGTGATATATATATATATATATATATATATATATATATATATGCGAACAAGCCTGAATGGCTTGTTTTCAGTTATATATATATATATATATATATATATATATATATATATATATATATATATATATATATATTATATATATATATATATATATATAATATATATATATATATATATATATATATATATATATATATATATATATATATATATATATATTACATTAGTTTCTGTGCTAGAAATCAAATTATTAAATTTCTTCAAAAGTGTTACCTATAGATTGGTTTTAGATTTACGTATATTAATTTGAAGACTGTTCTCATTTTAAATAACATTAAAATCTTTCTGCAAATCTTTTTTGTAGAGATCTTATGAAATTTGACGGAACGAGTTAGATCAATTACTCTATCACGAATTTTCGTGCTGGAAGATACATACTAGGTTCACTGATCTAACCCTTTCTGTTATATTCAATAATATTATATATTTAAAATGTTAAATCCATTCAAATTGAGGGAAAGTGATTCAGACAATGAGACCGGATATACCGTCACGATCAACCTTAGCATCATATACATACACACTGGGATTATTGAAGCAGAAATTGGCTTGTACAGAATACACAGACTACCCAGCATCCTACCAGAGGCGCTCCGTGGATATTCCTCATATTTCTATTTTGCTTTTCCATCTGAATTATTTCCCGCATCGCTCACTTTCCAAGAACAGCGTATAAATAAATAAATATAATCCAGGCTTTGAAGAAAAAAAATATATAATTCAGACAAAGTACAATATAATAATAATAAGAGAATATATGTCTTTTGTTTTAACCTCGATTCGTGTACTCTCCTAGGAGGAAAACCTAGGAAGATAGCTTTTAAAAGGCTATCATGTAAGAACACTGCGCGCAGAGTCGTTCGAATATCTGTAAGTTTGTTTTAGGCTTCTTAGAAGCTCCCTTTGAATAAAATTAAACTCTCCCTTAAATTATTCAAACCAAGATTCATAATTAACTTGCTTTAAAAGATAAAACTTAAATATTTAATTTGAGGTTAGTCAATTATTCACTGTAATATCTAAGCATGTAATCCGTTTAGAGGATTTATCGCTGCGGAAACAAACCATTTTGTGTAGACTTGTTCCCGCGATCAATTGTCTCAACTCTCGGCCCTGATTACCCAACATTGATACAGCCCTGATTACCCAACATTGATACAGATTGTACTCATAACACTCAATCATTATCCTGTCAGATGTTGAAAATTATATTGACATGGAACTGGCAGTAGCAAGTTTCTTATATCATAGGCCTATTTTATGTATTTTTACGTGTCTTGAATTGGTACAGTAAACATCTAGAGTTTGTCTTTGTTGATATTAAAGAATTTTACGTTTATATAAATATTTACAAAATGGAGACGTAATTCACACAACTCATCGGAATTTGGCTAGATTCGAACGACATTGAAAGTTAGACTGAAGAACAAAATTTTCTTGAGACAAAGAGAAGAAATGGAGAGTGAGAGAGTGAGTGACAGTGAGAGAGAAAGCAAGATTCAAAGGAAACTTCCGGAAAAGAATGCAAGAAACTTTATATTTACATCTAAACTATTTACATTATTTACAGAATGGAAATTTTAATCGACTTCCATCACGCACTCGCCTCATAAATTAAAAAAAAAAGTGCACTATATATGATCATCCCTCTCTTATTTGATTCCTTGTTTGCTGCATTGATTATTGCATGATAGCTTGATTGCCATCATTTATTTCCTTAATTCCTGTTTCGAAAACATTTTCAAGATCTGTCTATAAGCTGAAGTTGCCATTAGTCATGTCAAACTATTCAATCATGGAAGCTGTATGTTGGGTATGTGACGTTATGTGTATTTCCCAGTCATGTGAAATTGCATGCAATCATGCCATATACAGGCGATGAGTCACAATAAAGTGGCTGAAATATGTTGACCAATCCACACACTAGAAAATGAAGGGACGTCGACGTTTCGGCCCGTCCTGGACCATTCTCAAGTCGATTGTGACTGAATCGATTTGAGAATGGCCCAGGACGGACCGAAACGTCGTCGTCCCTTAATTTTCTAGTGTGAGGATTGGTCAACATGCCAAATGCATTATTGCAGTGACCAGCAACAGTATTGCAGTGTTGCAGATTGATAGCCAACTAGCTGAGTGAAGCTGTATGTTTTCCCATGAGCAAATGTGTGTATTTTGCTACGTTGAGTGTGTTTGTGGTTTCATAACGGGAGTTTTGTGTGTATTTGATCAGTTTTCTAGCACGTGTGGCCTCCCAGCAGGTATAGTGTGGCCTTCCAGCAGGTATAGTGTGGCCTCCCAGCAGGTATAGTGTGGCCTCCCAGCAGGTATAGTGTGGCCCTCCCAGCAGGTATAGTGTGGCCTCCCAGCAGGTATAGTGTGGTCTCACAGCAGGTATAGTGTGGTCTCCCAGCAGGTATAGTGTGTCCTCCCAGCAGGTATAGTGTGGCCTCCCAGCAGGTATAGTGTGACCTCCCAGCAGGTATAGTGTGGTCTCCCAGCAGGAAAAGTGTGGTCTCCCAGCAGGTATAGTGTGGCCTCCCAGTAGGTATAGTGTGGCCTCCTAGCAGGTATAGTGTGGTCTCCCAGTAGGTATAGTGTGGCCTCCCAGCAGGTATAGTGGGGTCTCCCAGCAGCTGTAGTGTGGGCCTCCCAGCAGCTGAAGTGTGGGCCTCCCAGCAGCTGTAGTGTGGGCCTCCCAGCAGCTGTAGTGTGGGCCTCCCAGCAGCTGTAGTGTGGGCCTCCCAGCAGCTGTAGTGTGGCCCTCCCAGCAGCTGGAGTGTGGCCCTCCCATCAGCTGGAGTGTGGCCCTCCCATCAGCTGGAGTGTGGGCCTCCCAGGAGCTAGAGTGTGGGCCTCCCAGCAGCTGTAGTGTGGCCCTCCCAGCAGCTGGAGTGTGGCCCTCCCATCAGCTGGAGTGTGGCCCTCCCATCAGCTGGAGTGTGGGCCTCCCAGCAGCTAGAGTGTGGCCCTCCCAGCAGCTGGAGTGTGGGCCTCCCAGCAGCTAGAGTGTGACCTTCTACCGTGGCACTCAGCAACCACACTGTTATAAAATGCATAAATATGCAAATTAAAAAAGGAATATATTAATGTATGTTTTCATTATAAAATATACAACCAAATTCGTGTGTGCAAAAAGTATGTTTATGTATTATTCTCGACCATTTATAATGTATGAACATCGACACACAGTTATAAATATACACAAGGGAACACAGGCGCACAAACATAGAGGTTATAAACTTATACGAACACAGACATACAGACATGATAAGAGTGAAGAAATAGCGAAGATTTCTCTCTCCTTTTGGGATGTGTATTATCTCATTTAACTGACAAACTGTAGCATAGATAAGGACAACGACACAAAATGAAGAGGCACAGCATGAGAAAGGTGTCCAAATATGATTCTGAGAGGCGAAAAAGAATGATGTATCAAAAAGCTTTAATCCAAAAGAAGGTGAAAACCTTTCAGAATTAAATCCTCATGCAGACAGAATAATAAGACGAGTCGCAATAATGTGGCTGAGGAATGATGATCAAACCTCATACCAGAAAATAAGGAGACGACGACGTTTCGTTCCGTCCTGGACCATTATCAAGTCGATTGTATCCAGTGTGATTGATTGTGCACAATCGACTTGATATTGGTCCAGGACGGACCAGAACGCCGTCATCTCCTAATTTTCTGGTATGTGGTTTGGTCATTAGAAGGAGATGAAAGATGGAAGAGCTAAAATATGTAAAATAAAATGTCAGAAACAGAAGAAATAAATGATACGAAAGTAAACTAACAGAAATGAGAGAATTGTCACAGGAACTCAGTTTTTCCCTCTTGGTCTGACTCTCAAACCACATAAGTTCAAGTATGTTTATTGAGACAAGAAAGAAATACATCTCAAAGGGATAGAGTAGCTTACACTATTTCTACCCCCGCTCACACAACACCTGCCCATGACACTCACTTTTCAAAGCCCTAGACGGAGCTCTCGTTCCCTCCCTGGGAGCAGGTAACTATGGTCCTGACGGGGACGTAGCTGGTGGTGTCCTTTGGGCACAAGTCGGGCTGCTCTCGGGGGTACTGTTCCCCTGGAGGGCCTCTTGGGCACGGTGAAGGAGGGGATCCACATCCATCCGGGTAATAGGAGAGAGGAGGGGATGAATCTGCTGCCCCAACAGTCAGGGAAGGCAGGAAGGATGTAGAGGTCTCTGGTGGCAGGGCGCTCTGTGTGGTGGTGGTGATGGAGTCCTTCAGGAGGGCATCTGTTTCCCGCGCAGATGCTATAGTACCCTGTAGGAACAGAAAACGGGGTGTGGTGGGTGGAAAGACGTTGGTTTGGCATCACTGACTTTCGTTACGGCCAGAGATTATAAAAAAAATTACTGTTTTATACTTTTTTATCACATAAACAATAGTAATTGTATTTTAAATTTAACAATAAATAAAATCTAAATTATATTAATACAAAATAAAAATATATGTTAAATAATATAAGTAATATAATAACATTTAAAATATATAGTAATAACAATATTAATATTAATAATAATAATCTACCCGAGTCAATGCCTTACTTTCATCTCTATATAGAAATTTGGCTGGTCTCCGTGTTCACGAAGCTCACACAATACTTCCCTCATACTGGGCTTCCGTTCACCACCCTCCCTCACAGCTTCACCAGTGCTGGATATCAAGCATGATAGCTTCACCAGTGCTGGATATCAAGCATGATAGCTTCACCAGTGCTGGATATCAAGCATGATAGCTTCACCAGTGCTGGATATCAAGCATTATAGCTTCACCAGTGCTGGGTATCAAGCATGATAGTTTCGCCAGTGCTGGATATCAAGCATGATAGCTTCACCAGTGCTGGATATCAAGCACCATAGCTTCACCAGTGCTGGATATCAAGCATTATAGCTTCACCAGTGCTGGGTATCAAGCATGATAGTTTCGCCAGTGCTGGATATCAAGCATGATAGCTTCACCAGTGCTGGATATCAAGCACCATAGCCTCACTAGTGCTGGATATCAAGCATGATAGCTTCACCAGTGCTGAATATCAAGCATGATAGCTTCACCAGTGCTGGATATCAAGCACCATAGCCTCACCAGTGCTGGATATCAAGCACCATAGCTTCACCAGTGCTGGATATCAAGCACCATAGCTTCACCAGTGCTGGATATCAAGCATGATAGCTTCACCAGTGCTGGATATCAAGCATGATAGCTTCACCAGTGCTGGATATCAAGCATGATAGCTTCACCAGTGCTCATACTGAGTTTAGGCATTAACGTTAGCACGAATTACAAGGCCCAACATTATCCCCTTCAACATTTTAGTAATGGCTTTGCAAAACCTGTTAAAAGTTTTGACTTTTAATTGCACTTCACACGAAGCTATAATTGCTCTGTGCATATTCGGAAGGTTATTATATTACTTCATTACACAGGCATTTAACAGTGATTAAATTTATTGGCCAGCTAAAATAAGACTAATACCATTCATTAAAGAGGAATTTAAATATAATGTTGAGAGGAATATTTTAGTTGGGTTTTATTTATTCGTGTGAGTGTAGTAGTAGTAGTAGTAGTAGTAGTAGGCATCCATCAGTCTCAGGAGACTATGGAGTTGAGCTCTGGTTGTCGCTCTGGAGTGGCCTCTCCAGGGCGCAAAGACAGGGTAGGTTGATACAGGGGAGAAGCTGTTACCCATGCAGCAAGATCTCCCCCCCTTCTTCTCCACGGCGCCAAAAGTCTCCAATAGAAAGGCAAACTGCCAATACGATTGGTTCCAGCGCCGTCACAGGAAGAACACGCGAGTGTACTTGTCTTTTGTTTTAGTGTAGCTGCTTAGAGATAGGGAAAAAGGAGGGAGAGGAAAGGAGTAAGGGAGGGAGAAAAAGAGAGAGTGAGAGAGAATCTGGAAAGGCGATAATGTTAACTCCATGGTAAAGTGTATTCTTTTCATTGTTATGTCTCATGCTTATGCACTGAATGGATAAAATTATGATTCACCGCAATGCTGAAAAGCTCTCATTTCATATTTCAAACACCAGAACGCTCATGTTCCCAAGCGAGTCAACATATATAAACCAGGAGCTCAACTTTAGTTCGGGTATAGTATTGTAGAACTACAGCCGATGAGGAATCAAGAGCTTTGAGTCGCTCTGAAAGCAGATCAACCCACCGAAACAATATTCTGACATTTAAAAAAACAAATCCAAAAAATACAAAAGAAATGACAAATGAAAACTGTGAAATATTGATAAGTTGCAGGGGATCTAAAGAAGCAAATTCCCATTTCTTTCAGTGAGGAGTAATAGTTAATTTCGTAAAATTAAAGAGTTGGAATCGTTGGCAGCACGACCACTTAAGAGAGTTGACGCAACTGTAGTTACCAGTGCCAAGGAGAGGCTGAACTATTTGCTTTTCGCATCACGAACATGAAGACATTTACTGAACAAACGCTTTTACTTCAAATGAACAAATCCACGAGGGCCGTGACAAGGATTCTTTTACTTCCCTCTTTTTTACACAGACCTCTTTTACACAGGCTTTTACTTTCCTGTGCTTCCTTCCCTTACCAGTTTCTACTTTCCTGTAACTTCATACGACATAAATTAATATGCCTTTTACTCGTGACGAATAATAGCATGGCCTAATTAGACTAAGTTCCAATATAAATTAAGAAGTCTCAACCTGTAACCCCTTCCTGGCCTGCACTAATCAATCAAGGATTGATTAGTGCAGTTGCACATATCCACAAAAACATGAATCAAGAGATTAGTATAACAATTTAAGGCGATGTCTTTGTTCACAATCGATGGGAAGGTCTTTGGAAAAATAACATAAAACCAAATTAATTGTTTTTTAAAGTTAAAATGTGGCTGCAACATTTGATAAGATATGTGTGGTCCTAACGTGTGGACTTAACAGACTTGAAGTTGAAGGGTATCATTTACGCCTCGTTTGTAACTACTTAAGTACTCGAACCATCCAAGTTCTCAACAATCAGTCCTCCTGAGAACTCTGACATAGAGGTTAGTTTACGTCAGGGAAGTGTGATCGGACCACTCATGTGAAAAGTCAGCTGCCATGTCATCCTGAAGTCGATTCAAGAGGCTGTAGCACCTGTGCAGATGAGTACCCTGACTTTCTCAAGTGATTACGTAAAACCCGTCAATAAAACCCTTAAAACGTTAATCTTGGACACAATGTTTGCAAGTAACTGTTGACTCAGATAAAATCAATTTATCGCTGTTTCACGTAGCACGAAATATACCGTCCTGTCAAAAGAATAAAAAATAAAAAGTACACAAATCACTACTTACCCAATTGGGAGTTAAAATTGATGAACATGTATTTCGGAGGAAATGTGAATTTTGCAAATGATTTAGGAAACAAACATGTCTATGGATGACAGCGCATCGCCTAGACACTAAGGGGTACAGTAGACTATTCAACACGTAAATCAAATCTATAATGGGGGTAATCATTAATTCAGGATTGTTATCTTAAAGTCTTATCTAAAATATTAGGCAAACGTCAAGACAAATCCACGTACCTAGAGAGAAATGAGTTTAATGAACCTGACCAAATGTCGTACATCCAAACTGAAGGTGTGCGGCTGTTCTCTGTGAAATTGATAAAGTTCACAAAATAATTTCCCATCATTTAATCGTTCTACGAGATCCTCCCTCGAGAATGAAATGCAAACAATAGGTGCGATATGTGACAACCAGATGATGTGCTTACTGGAATAGACCAAATTCGAAGCGTCTTATCACCCGAAATACGCAAAATCTTAGAACAACTTTTAGGAACGCACATGCGAACAAAACCTTTTGAGATTTCAAGAAATAAAATATAATGTAAATGGCTGATAACATATGCATTTAACGCAATTATAGAATCGCCGCATTGCTAAAGATAAAAATACAAAAGTAGTGAAATTCTAACTTGCTAACTTCAAAGTAATATTTTCTAAATAACATCTAAATTAAAATATCTATTAATAATACAAATAATTTATCAAAGCATCCACAACAACTTACTGTAGGAAGCAAGGATCCTGGATTGATGTGAAACGATCCTTCATGTCCTGACGACCTGTATTCTGTCAGAAGCTGCACCTTAACCTCGCTGTCTGCGTGACTGTCACTTTGGCTGTCTGTCGGAGGAAGGTGGAGAGGAGAGGCTGGTGAGGGGCATGCTTGGTATGTTGTAGCAATGTTGTGGCGAGGTGGTATGTGATCCAATTGGGAGGAATAGGAGATGGGCTGAATATGTACGTGTGCAAAGCCGCGAATTGCTCCATATATATGTAGAACCCCCAGTACATACATTACACACACAAACATCTTGGTTGTATCCTGGGGTTATGTGTGAGTGTGCTACAGGTAAATATGTAAATATATGTAGTAGATATAATAGAAGAAATTAGCCCGAAAATATGTTCATTAAACAATCAACAGTTAGAAAGGCGGGGTCCAAAATCTGACAGCTCGTTTCTGCAGACACAAGCAGTTTATACAAATAGTAAATATAATACATTCACACACACATAAAGCATCTTGTTCTCAAATCCAATCTCCTTGTCCTCATATCCCTACTTGTATAATACATACAATTCGTGTATGATACCCTTCGTATCATGCACCTCATATCACCTACGAGGACTAAATATTGTCATACTGTCATACCTCTTCACCTTAGCAATAATTATAATTGTTATTACCTCAAGGTAATAATCTCAAAGTTACAATATCCAACCTTCCAAGAGCCTCTGGATTCCGTTTCCGTCTGGCGGTCATTAATTACACCCTGCAATTGATTGTTTCCTCGACTCTTGAGTTCGGGAAGCAGATGTAGTCTTCCTTCCTAATGCTTGTGTTTACAAGATCTTGGTACATTTGTCGTGGAGGAGAGAGTGGAAGCTTTTAGATTTTTTTTTCTTGTTTTTTTAACGCGCGTGTTCAATAAATCTTGCTGCTGCTTTCACGTTTTAAGTGAGAGAAGGTTAAACCAAGAGGTTAAAAATGTGAGGGAGGTAGAGAGAGAGGACGCAATGGTGGAGTACGAAGGGTAGAGAGAGACAGAGAGAAACAGAGAGAGAGAGACAGAGAGAGAAAGAGGCTTAACGATAGGAGGGTTCGGGGGATTGGGTATGGGAATAGAGGCAGAGAGAAAGTCGAATACAACAAAAAATGGAAAAAGACAAAACTGTTGAAGAATGTGTGAGAGAGAGACACAATGCGACAGAAGCGTCACGAGTTGGACCGACAGGGTGATGAAATATGCAAAGACTTAAGAAGCGTTCCACTGAAGAGAGAGAGATACTGGCACTCGAGCCGTGATTCATCACTCCCTCGTATTGGAAAGATTTATGCACTCAAGCCCCAAAAGATGAGGAGGAGGAGCAGGAGCTATCTAAGAGATTGAGTGGTTGGAACGACCGTTACTGTTTTAAACAAAAGAGTCGTCAGGTAGGCATGGATAAATATCACAGTGAATTGCTTTTGTGATAGTTTTTTCTGGTTCTGAAGAGTACTACCATAATCCCTTATAAATACCGCTCAGGTAAACTGGATGGCAGCAGCACGCTGCCATCCAGCGTGAAGTAAAGCTGATGGAATGTTCCATAAAAAAGTAGTCCTTTATAACATGAATTTAAATACAGCTCGTAATAGCTATCGAAGCCGTTGGAACACTTCGTGTTCACAGTGTGAGTACAGGTTATCTTGAGATGATTTCGGGGCTTTAGTGTCCCCGCGGCCCGGTCCTCGACCAGGCCTCCACCCCCAGGAAGCAGCCCGTGACAGCTGACTAACACCCAGGTACCTATTTTACTTCTAGGTAACAGGGGCATAGGGTGAAAGAAACTCTGCCCATTGTTTCTCGCCTGCGCCCGGGATCGACCCCGGGACCACAGGATCACAAGTCCAGCGTGCTGTCCACTCGGCCGACCGGCTCCCTATACAGGAGAACAATATTCTTTTAGTGTACTGTAATTCTTATCCCTCTGTGAATTATATATAGAATGAAGTTTATTGATCAGTGGACTTCCGCAGATAACATAGAAACCTGGACATTGAGCTTATCGCCGCTATGGACGGGTAGAGTCTATGACATGAGCAAACTTTTTCTACTCTACGTTTTCACTCATTTTTAAGTAAACAAAACATTACCCGACCCAACCCGAACCGACTGAACCCACCCTAACCTATCCCATCCTAACCTAACCCATCCTAACTTATTAAAAAGGATAAAGTTTGTATTTTAAATATAATATGCAGAGGTATATGGCGTCACTATGACCTCATAATTGTATTCTGGCTCAAGTTAAAGAGTATACTGGTCTGGAGAACACCACAGCTTGGTTACAGCTTTCCGCTGCCCTCCGACCGCCATAAGAAGCTTAGTTTTATAACGTCAACACTCTTGCGAAGGCATGATGGAAAGTTTTCTATATTTGGTCTCGCTCCAGCAGACCTCCGAAATAAGCGTTCAGTGTACTGGCGTTGACCACCCGCTGCTGCAATCTTGCAGTGATGTAAGGGCAGTCCGTCAACCTGTATTGCAGACCAAGTCAACCTGACCGTGGGGACAGTTGGAGCTAATGGTTGGCACTCTGTCGCTGATGGCTGGAAACTGAATGCAGGATAGAGGATAGATGGCCCTGGGATAAGAGCCAACGTACGAAAATGGCTCGTCTCTTTATACCTTCTTTGGGTGAGCTGCGATTTGTTGCGTCAAGAGCAAATTAGCTTTCGTCTATAAGAAAAGAAACTTAAACAAAGGGAACAAAATTAAAGGCAAACAAAGAGAGAGGGAGAAATTGCAAGTTGAATTTCATTTTCTCTTACCTCCCATTGACACTAATTTTTGCACTCTAGCTTCTGCCTGTTTTTCTATTTTCTTGTGTAAGTATATGCATTTTATTCCTCTTTCTACCATTTAGTGTATTTTTATTATATCTCCCATTTTTTCCTATATACTCACCGCTTTTGATGAGAATAATATCAGGACCCTGCTGTTGCTGAGCCTGCTGCTGCACCTGCTGCTGAACGAATCCCCCATCGTCCCCAGGTCTTGGCACAGTTGCGGAGGAAGCCTTGTCGTAGACGATCTTAGTATGGCTATGGGCGTGAGAGGCGCGCGCACGGACCACCACCACCACCAGCACTGCCGAGCACACCACCAAAGAGGTCACCACGCCCACCACAACGCCCACAATGGTCGCCAGACTCACCAGAGGGATCGAATTCGACTCAGCAGCCGCTGCGCTAGTCTGCTTCTCGGCAACGTCAATCGGGGTGAAATACACCAGGACAGTGGGCAAGGCCGGCCCTTGGGCGTTAGACGCCATCACCACCAAATGGTACTCGGTCCCTGGAGCCAAGCCAGTCACTGTGAAGTGGGGTTCCGGTTGGTCTTTCAGGGACGCCAGCAGGTTTCCAGCGGCTGGGACACCCGGAGGTGCCACGGAAGAACCCTGTGGGGCGTGGCGGACCTCCAGGGTGAAGCTTTGTGCGAGTCCCCCACTCCAACCGGCCTGGCACGACACCACGACCTCCCCAGCGGCACTGCCGTTGTGCCAGGCACTGCAGTTGTGGACCGGTTCTGGCACTCCTGCAAAGAAAGAGGGTGATACACATTATCACAATGTATTAACATAATATATAGATATGAGGAGGAACAGAATATGGGGGGATAAGGTACTGAATCGTAAGATATATATATAATATATATTTTTAAATGACGTACATAATGGACATATATATAGCTTTTTATAGGCAAATCGAGAAAAAAAATGATGATGAAAACAGTAATATAGAGCTCTTGTAGACTTACCTAGATATACAAATCGTAAAATAGAGCTTAATGAAAAATAAGAATCTACAGGATTTATGTAGCAGACAAAAGTCTGGAATTGGAAGCGCATAACAGCGCCAGCGATCTACATATGGATGTCCAACACGACAAAACAGCACTAACCTGCCGGAACGACATGGAACACACACGGTTGGCGTTGCAGGTCGATCTGATTTCGACCCCAGCAGAGCAGTGAGCCGAAGTCGTGGTGGGTTTGCGGCGTGTACACCACCAGGCTGCGGCTGCGGCCGGTGTAGACGCGGTCCTGCGGAAGCTCCACAAATTCGCTCGAAGTGTTGAAAGCCCAGCGAAAGCTCGTGGCTTCTGGGTACGCTTCTACCCGGCAAGTCACGTTCACTGGCTGGTGTCGACCCCCGCCGTACACCCATTTCTGCCCGGTGGAGCACACTGGCGAGACTGTTCGAACCGTAAATATGATAATGTTGGTGTGGATTAGTGTCGTCTATGGTCGTGTACCGGTGTCGTCTATGGTCATGTACCAGTGTCGTCTATGGTCGTGTACCGGGGGTCGTCTATGGTCATGTACCAGTGTCGTCTATGGTCGTGTACCGGAGTCGTCTATGGTCGTGTACCGGTGTCGTCTATGGTCGTATACCGGGGTCGTCTATGGTCATGTACCTGGGTCGTCTATGGTCGTGTACCGGGGTCGTCTATGGTCATGTACCGGTGTCGTCTATGGTCATGTACTGGTGTCGTCTTTGGTGGTGTCGTCGACCTCGTCCATGGTCGCAAATGGGTTGCATCTATTAAACTAAAAATTATCAATTAACACTGTACATCTGTTGACACTGTAAAGAAAGCGTTTTAAACCCGCAAAATAAGAGTGTAATAATCCTTACTTTCCATATTTTAAAGTTTGCTACACTTTAAGACAAAATACAAGGAAAGTGTGCGCTAGTGAAGACACTATCGCGTTCTAAGCATTTATCGCTCAAGGTCCTGTCCGAGATGCAAGATAATGGCTCGAGGGAAAGAAAATGTTACAAGCTCGCAATATTTTGAACAGTGCACGACCACTTAACTCCTCAAGGACCCTTTAACTCGCAACACCTGACACAGATGCCTGGGTCTATTCTCCTCCTGGGAAGATTCTTATGGGAAGTTAAAGCTTCACACCATACAGAGAAAACATTCTTAAGCTGCCCAGAAAACTTACATCAAAGTAATTTAAACACAAAAAACTAAGCTAAAGTTTATTTTAAAGTAATGTACAATGAGTTATAAGTACGAATATTTTAAATGGGAAAAAATTGTTTCGACAAAACACGCAAATACGAAGAAAAACAAGATGCAAATAGAATTTCTGAGTGTGCTTTCAAGAGGTTCAGGCCGGGTGCCAGGCTCCACAACTGTCCACCAGAAAGAGAAAGAGAGAAGTGAGAGAGTGAGAGTGAGAGAGAGAAATGAAAGAGTGAGAGAGAGAGAGAGAGAGAGAGAGAGAGAGAGAGAGAGAGAAGTTAGAGAGTGTGTGAGAGAGAGAAGTTAGAGAGTGTGTTTGAGAGAGAGAAGTGACAGTGTGAGAGATATAACGAGAAAACACTTCTGTTAATTATTCACACGAGCTACAACACATGTACAGCAACATAAACAAATCAACCACGTCCTACAGCAACATAAACAAATCAACACGTCCTACAGCAACATAAACATATCAACCACGTCCTACAACTCCAGTGGTTCTAGCTGGCTCACCCCTCACGAGACCCAACTGACTAACTGCAGCTTTTCCAACAAAGAAGGGGAAAAAAAGTGCTCTCCAACCCTCAGAACAAATCCAG
Organism: Procambarus clarkii; assembly: GCF_040958095.1. NCBI lineage: Eukaryota > Metazoa > Arthropoda > Malacostraca > Decapoda > Cambaridae > Procambarus > Procambarus clarkii. Next base: position 9,702,643 of record NC_091213.1, read on the forward strand.
GAGACACTCGGCACAAAACACAATTTATTTTTTCAAGACAAATTAAATAGCGAGCCGGAAAAAAATATAGACTGCAAACACTATTCGCAACGGAATAGATGTTACCTGCAGTAGCATCCATCTCTCTCTCTCTCTCTCTCTCTCTCTATCTCTCTTTCTCCCTCTCGCTCTCTTTCTCTCAGAATTAGTAGCAGCTACTGCTCTTACTACTACCACCACTGTTCTCATTAGTACTGCACCGGATTTCATCCAAAATATATCACCACTCAAATTGCAAGCTAAATGTTTTGTCTATAAATGCAAAATGGGTAATCTTATTAACGGTTCAAGATAATAACCATCCAGAACTGAAACGATTTACACAAGCAGTTGCCAATATTTCTCTGTTAATACTGCAAGTGTAAGTAGTCGTAAGATTAGAAATAGTTCTACTCACACTTGACATTAAGCTGGAGAGCGTTAGAGGTGGCTGTGCCATGGACGTTGACGGCTCTGCAGGTGTAGAGCCCTGTGGAGTGCCTCCCGACCTTCTGTAGCACTAGGCTCTGGTTGATCTGGATCACTCCTGCCGTTACATTTTGCTGCAGCTCCACACCCTAAAAACCCCAGCGAGAGAGAGAGAGAGAGAGGGAGAATTATCGGGGAATAGTCCCAAGCCATTATGACTATATAGCACTGGGAAGGGGTCAGGATAAGGATTTGGAAAGGGACATGGGGAAATGAATGGTGCCCAACTACTTGGTGGACGGTTGGAGATTAAACGCCGATCTGCATGAATCAAGACCGTCGCTCTACCGTCCAGCCCAATTGGTTGGGCAAACGAACCAATCGTAGCGGACGAACCATCTGTTTAGAACTTTGCTTTGATGGTTCGTTCTGCAGCTGTTACTGAATAACTTGTCTAGAACACAGCTGTTGATTGTGATGGAATTAGCAGCGAACCATCTGTTTAGAGCATAGTCATTGGTGGTAGTTGTACCACAGGCAGTGAATTGCCTATTTAGGGCTGTGTTATTAGCAACTGTTTATGTGGAATTATCAAGGAACCGCATATCTAACGCTCCTATTGATTGACGTTGACAATACATCACTCTGTAAACTCTTGTTTTTGATGAATTATTGCCTATTGTAGTTTTATTAATCCTGCTCACAAAATCATTCCTTTGAATTCGAATGATCCCTTTTAGCCTTGCAATTAGCGCTGTTTGCCGGTTACCCAATAATTGCGCTAAATCTGTTATAACCCACTGCTACATGCTGTACTTCTATCTGTAATCATGGATAACCTTTCATGACAAATAATAATCTGTTAATAATCTGGAATAATAACTATCTCTGTAGATATCAGCAAGTACCTTAATTATCAGCGGTATCTGTAATTACAAGTAGTGTTTTTGTAATTACAAGCTCTATACTCAATAATTACACTCGGTATCTCAATAACTACACAAAGTATTTCAATAATAATAAGTAGAATTTCTGCAGTTTATCCAAGACTAAAATTCTTGGAAGCCTTCAACATTAGCATACTAAAGCTAGATCGTATCGTCTATCCCAGGAACCAAGTGATCTAAGTTTAACGCTAATCCCTACGCCCCATTTAACGCCCTCCAGTAAATCTCCACCGGTAATCCCTGCTCAACAGTGGCATGTACCAGTTTGGCGTTCAGAATTCACAATGATACAGTCTTGTAATTTCTCGGTTATGTTACAAAAAATATTTTAATTGGAACTGTATATCTAATTGAATTTTTACAGCAAAATAGAGTAATATGATTATAACTTAATGTTTGCCATTTCTAATTAAGTAACATTGTATAAATATATACATTTGCCACTGTACTCTCTATCGTTGTATCTCTATGTCCATTTATCAATTAATCCTTTACACCATTGTGTTATTGTATTCATGTAGTTCTGTACTCATGGACAGCAGACCACCTTTAATTTAATATAACCTGTGTATAATGTCTCCAGCTCCGGCACACTTCTGACCTGATAATCAATACCTGAGCAGGTTGCAGGGACGTACACCTGTAAATTAGCAGGTACAGGTGTGTTCAGTGACTCCCTCATTCCTTTCCTCCCCCTCAGAAAGCGGTGAGCTGCTTAAGATAAGAGTCTCTTGGGGTGGTGAATGTTAGGGTGGGGTTGTGGCAGTTAAGATAGGGTTGAAGAGGGGAAGTAAGAGCCGGATTTGTTGGGTTGTGGTTTATTGGAAGTTATGAGGTGTGCAGGCTGTATGTTGAGATGATTTGTTGAACTCCACATTTAATGCATTGGTAAAATCAGTGGAAACCATTATAAGGATTCGAAACCGCGCATTGGGTACTCCAAGGTATTCCCCCCACTAATCAACTCTGCCACGACATGCTGCAATTGGCAGTACTCAGTGTTCAGGTTCGAATCCTTTTCGTGTTTTTTCATCATTTTCTCATTGATACATTTTGTTACTGTGATATCTTTGTGCATTTGTATTTGTGTTTCCATATAATTTACGTCATCTATTTCTATTTTTCTTAACTTTGATTAATCTGTTCTAACGCAAATATTGATTACGTCCACCAAGATGATTACGTCCCCCCCAAGATCATTTACCTCGTGATCATGTCTCCTGGTATTATTGATCGACTACTCCCAAAAAAAGTTAAGATAAAAAGTATATGAGTGAAATACATATTTTAAATGAAAACTGAAAAAAGGACATTTTTGCACCAGGAGGCACGAAAAGGTGGAGTGACACTGCAGTGTGTAATATTACTGTTCTGGTCCTCCTCTTTTCCACAGAGATGCAGCCTCCCCCCTCCATTAATCTCAGAGTGTACTGGTCAGCACAGTTAACTATTTAACGGAATCTTCTTTGATCTGTGCTCTGTAAATTGCTACCTGATTGCATTATTTGGGTAACGTCATTGACTATTCAAGATTATAACCATTCTGAGCTTCGATGCCTTGGGGGAAACTGGGATGTAATACAGATTGGCAGACAAAGAGAGACTTAGAGATACGAGGTGTTTCAGTGAATAATGAAATAAAGTGATAGAAGCTTAAAGTGTTGATCTGTATAGAGACAGGGTTAGGAAATAATCGTCTTGTCATGGCCACGAATCGAACTCGTACCCAATAGAGTGCGAGTCGAGATGGTTCCTTGACTAAAGGTCAAGAAATCATCTCATTTGTGCTTCCTTTCCACATTTATCTCAGGAAATTGACTGAAATGTCCTCTAGTCTCTTTTCAGTATATTCTGATATATAGTACTTGTGCATTTCTATGGTTTAAAAGGCTCGTGTTTTGTATTGTGGTTGTATTATACCAGTATGCCTAGAATACATCGTGAGGTATACCTGCATGTGTAGCATATTACTATTACTACTAATACAACTACTACTAGTACTACAACAAATACCATTGGACTTACATTCAGGAACCACTGGACCTTGAAGACGTTCGGATTGGCTTCGATGTCACATTCGAAGTAAACATCGTCTCCTTCCTTAATGCTCGATATGTTTAGGTTCTGGCCAGGACGAAGGCGTAGGCGTGGCGAGTCTGAGAAAAGAGAGAGTATCAGAATCCCCACTACGAGCACACCCCCACATAGACACCCTGGCTGGCTTACATCTGAACTGCCTTCAGAAACCTGTGAAAAGAATCCTTCAGAACATTGAATAACACATATGTAAGGCCAATCCTGGAGTATGGGGGCTCCAGCCTGAAGGCTGAACCTTGTCAAGCACATGATGAAGCTGTATGGCGTGCCACTAGGCTAGTCCCAGAACTAAGAGGCATGAGTTACGAGGAAAGGCTGCGTGAACTGCACCTCACGTCGTTGGAAGACAGAAGAACTCGCTGAGCTCTTCTTGGATCCCGTTGTTAAGAGCTAGGAGCTGGATCCGGCGAGTACAAATAGTAAACACATATCCTGTACACCTCATACACATCCCCCTAACACACTCACACAACCGCACACATGCTCACTCCCCTCAGCCACCAGGGGCCGGTGGCTGAGGGGACAGCACTCTATACAAGTAATCATGTGGTCCGGGGTTCGATTCCTGGCGCCAGCGTGAAACAATGAGTAGAGTTACTTTCACCCTGATGCCCCTGTTACCTAGCAGTAAATAGGTACCTGGGAGTTAGAAAGCTGTTTCGGACTGCTTCCTTTGTGTGTGTGTGGGGGGGGGGGGGATATTAGTAGTTACAGTTGAGAGGCGGACCGAGCGAGCAGAGCTCATCCCCAGCAAGCACAACTAGGTGAATACACCCGTACATTCACATACTCCTACACATACACATCTCTACATATACACACCACAGTGATGTGGTGGACTCCATACACAGCTTCAAGTGTAGATATGATAGAGCCCAGTAGGCTCAGGAATTTGTACATTAGTTGATTGACAGTTGAGAGGCGGGACCAAAGAACCAGAGCTCAACCCCCGCAAGCACAACTAAGTAAGTACACCCTATATTCACCGCCATACATTCACCCCTCCCCCCTCCCCCCGCACATACACCTTCCACAAACACCTCTCCTAAACATACACACAAACAAAACACCCTCCACACACTTCAGACTGCCGTACATTACACCTCCCGAAACTCATAACACTACAAACACATCCAACACCCACACACACACTCCACTTGAAATAAACACACACCACAAAAACACGACAGTACAAACCCACACACACACACACCATACTGCAAAGAACCACACTACACATACACACACCAAGCCCACACTCCACACATAACTCGAAACAGATCCACACAAAAACGAAGGGGAAGACAGAGAAGCTACCCAAATGCTTCCTACGAAGACAGACATTGCAACTGACAGAACACGAAAGACCTAATCAGTACCCAAACAAAAGGGCAAGAAACACACATTGACCAAGACTTAAAAGAGAAAGCACAGATCAAGACAAAGAAGAGAAATCAGAGATCAAAACAAAGAAGAGAAAGCACAGATCAATACAAAGAAGAGAAAGCACAGATCAAGACTTACATGCGCTAAGAATCAGAAGGAAGAGACAATAGTTGACTCACAGTAGACGAGTAGTTTTCGGGCGTCTTCCAAAGCCGTACCATCAAGGAGCGGATTATCAGCCCGGCAGGCGATGACGGCTCCGTTGGTAGCTCTGGCGGGCGCCAGGTGTAGTGTTGACCGGCTCACATTACCCTCAGCCAGCACCTGATAACATACTAGGTTACTCAACACATTTGTGGACACCACTGATGGCTAAATAGGTCAGGTGGTTACTTGTGTTGTGTGTGTATGTGGTCTTGAGAGAGAGAGAAAGAGGAGAGAGAGAGAGAGAGAGAGAGAGAGAGAGAGAGAGAGAGAGAGAGAGAGAGAGAGAGAGAGAGAGAGAGAGGAGAGAGAAAGGAGAGAGAGAGAGGAAGATAGAGGAAGAGAGAGAGATGTCCTCACTCACACAGATATACTACCTCTGATGTTCTTACAAACTCGAACTTTTGCCCTTAAACTCCGGTTTTCCTGTTATGGATTAGTTAATAATTCAATAACTCTCTTCCTGGATTTACATTATCATCGATTAACAGAATTTAATATTGCAACATTCCCTACTAGACCTTGACATTCATTTGCAACACTATTGCATTAATTATTCATATTGATAAACTTTCATCCTTTACGTCATCAACTTTCATTGATTTACTCTCGTTATACGACCTAATCATTCTGAATACTGTGGGTTGTATAAATGCTTTGGAAAAAAATATATTTGTTCGCCAACCTTGACTTATCAAACTGATTTGAACCTTGAACTTGTTGATAAACACTGACTTGGTCAACGTTTGACCCAGGATGTTGCAAGTTGGTCGAGTAGATACAACAATGACTTACACGACGCCTGAAGTCGTTCCCAAGAAGTTATGTTCAGTTACTTGTTTTCCACCGTTTAGTTATGCAAAGGCCTGATAATCTTTTCAATATATAAAGATGATTATACTATTTTTTTTAATAAACAGCTGGGATTGAGTATCAGACACTAAACACTAGAATACTGATGCAACAATCAGAAGTATATGAAACAATGCTGCTCATAACCTACATGAAATCAGATAACTTAATTACAAATTGAAATTCTGTAACAAAATCTGTCTTCCATGTTTACAGATTAAATAATTTGAAATATATATATTTCAGGGTAGACATACATTAATGCCACACCGGCTGTTATTTTCACTCTAATATCATTCAATCTTACGGTGCTTTCAAAACAATTACTGTGGTACAGGTAGCCTCAGCACAAACATTGCTCTTCCAACGTCCTTATAATCATTGAAAACTTGTATAAGAGAGACTAATTTGGATTGCATAGCAAGAAAACTGTTATTGCGCTGTTTAATTGAGTAAACACTGAAATTATTATTATTGTTCTCACGGCAATAGTTACAATTATACTTTTCCAAGTGTTTGGACTTCCTGTTAATTGTAAGTGCGTAAATATATTGTATTAGCAATTAAGATATTCTGTGTTTGGAGGAGGGAAGTACCAGGTTCCCCAAGAAATTATTTATACTAAGATAATTACCAAGAAAAAGTGCTCAACCAGTACCTCTATACAGCCCTTGAATGGGATACGCAGGCAAAGAGCTGAGATAAGAAGACGGAGTGAGTGAACAGCTACATGAACCATCGGGGGATCGAGCGTCGACCCTGTAAGTAGCACCGTTGCTGTACAGACCAGCCCAAGTGGATGGATATCACAAGATGATGATGTTTGCTTTTCTCGTGAGTAGTCGTCTTAAAATTCTTGCAAACTCGCGATTCTTGCGCCTTACAGCAGGTCTCCTTCACTCCTAAGGATATTTACCTTGTTAGGTATTCAAGACAGCTTCTACGCCCTGAGTGATAACGTTTGCAGCTTCAAACGGCAGATCGAGTTCATATTTACATTCCTTTACAAACAAATCTTGTTAAGAGTGAGAAAAAAAAGTACGACAAAATTTCGATTTGCCCAATATATTTTTATGTATTAGCATTTTTCAGATATATTTAGATTCCAGTAAAGCATTGGACATGGGAAAATCTTTAAAGCGGGATAGGGATGGAACCTGTTTCTTGCTTCACCCCCAAACGCGTGCACTAACCTATGGATATGCTAAAAGTTCATCAACCTGTACCATACACATAGATGATTAGAAAGCATCAGTGAGGCCAAATCGATTCAGATTACTATATCCTTACAATGCAGGATACATCCCAACCAGTGAAAACTTGACCATTCTGGAGCACTTAAGAATGATTCTGTTGAGATGAAAAACCTATTCAATCACAAAGTTTCGTTTATCTCTCAGAAGCCACGTTTCCGCTCAATGGAATTTACGTCATGATAATTGCTTTAGACGCCCTTCCGTTTACTTCTCTGTGCGTTGGACCATCTTGCATAAAGCAGTCGTAAAAAAAAACGAAAAAACGACACGATGCGTTCGTTAACAGTGGGATTGCTAATAGCGAGGATCGTTGAATGATGTAACCGTTAATAGCGCCATTCGTTAATAGCCACATTTATTATTAGCCCCGTTCGTTATTGGCATCCTTTATTATTAGCGCCTTTCGTTAAAAGCGCCGTTTCTACACGCAGGAATTTAGGAGAAAAGTTTTGGAATTACAGCTGTGAACAAGAAAGAGACCAATCATTGTCTAAATTGTTTTTCTTTTGAGCTCTCGTTGTCAGGTTACCCGTCTATTTATTTACTTTCTTTTGTGTATATTCGTCTCAATATTTATATCAATTTTTCTGTTAATCTAATATACATCTGCAACTGATGATCTCAAAACACTGGTCATAGAGAAGCAGAAAACCACAGTTAAATGGGACATTTAGCTCCTTTCTCATTTCACTGGTTTTCGCTCGCACACACTCACACATGCACACATGTAAATAGGTATATATATATATGTATATCTCAGGAAGTTCAAACAAATATTTAATGTAACATTAATTACCGTGTAAGCTCAAAAAGAAAACATTGGCTTATTCCTTTTTTCTTTGTTTTAGTTGATATCGAAAGAGACTCTAATTTAAAAACTTTAGATTGCCTTTCTGAAATCTAGGATTGGAGACTCTCTCTCTCTCTCTCTCTCTCTCTCTCTCTCTCTCTCTCTCTGAAAAGGTTACTTATATTGAGAGATCCGGGCACAAAGAATCAACGGAAATAGTAAATAACATTTTTTGGATCTAATGTCTATAGTTGAAAACCAGGTTAGCACCTGAATACATCCAGAACACAAAAACTATGACAGATGACATTGATTTTAAACACAAAGCAATAATAGGATGACACAATTGGACTAGGAACGTTGAAGAACTTGCCCCTTATGTGGCAACAGTTGGAGAGGGACTCTGACTGAGAAGGACTTGAGGGTCGAGTGCTCAGGACTGGGCGAATGCTGAAGAAAACTTTTTCGAAATCAATTTTATACATTTCAGCGTCAATGAATATAAGAATAACTGGAAAGGGCAAATTAATTAAGAGAATAATAACAAAAAATTCGAATGGTGAAAAAGAGAACTGAATATCTGATTGAAAAGATGGAATATTAAAATGAGAGTGAAAGATGAGCGAAAATAGGAGTGGTAAATGGGAAGAACAACAGAAGATAAATGAAGAGGAGGAAGAAAAGAAGCATAAATTTTCACAGGAATGGAAAATTATTAAAAAAAATTGAGAGGATTAACGATTTGTAGCTCAATACTGATGGATATTGTAGATGGCGATGAGGGATATAAATAGTAGATTAGGCTGAGACGGATATAATTGATGACACTCGGATTGCAGTTGAAGACGTGATGGAGATTGATAACTCTGGGATGGGATAGTAGATGACAATAGGATGAGAAATGAGTAGTAGTCGGCTCTCCCTTCCTACCCTCGATAACCGCTTCCGGGAGAAATGAACAGAAAATATATATAACATACACATTACTGATAAACCTTGGGCGGAAATCTCTACAGAGAAGGAGATCCTTTCTCAAATGAGGTATGGAGATGAAGTGTGCCAGAACCTTTCTGCGCATACCTCTTCTGGGATAGTTGGTCCAGTGTGAGCTCCTGGAGGATTTAGTTCAGTGTGTGGTTCCTGGAGGGTTTAGTCCAATGTAGAGGGAGGGTTTAGTCCAATGTGAAGCTTGTGGAGGATTTAGTTTAGTGTGTGTAGCTTCTGTTGGATATAGTCTAGTGTGCAGCTTCAGAAGGACATAGTCCAGTGTGTGGTTCCTAGAGGGTTTAGTCCAATGTAGAGCTCTTGTAGTGTTTAGTTTACTGTGAGGCTTGTGAAGGATTTAGTCCAGTGTGTAGCTCCTGGAGGAAGTGGTAAAGGCGGGAACGAAATAAAGATCAAGAGGAAGAAGCAAAACGAGAAATAAAAGAAAACCCAGTTGAAACAGGATGCCAAAGGAAAAAAGAGGAAGTTAAAATCGCAAATTTATGAATTGAAGTAAACTTGTTGACAAACTCGGAGAGAAAAATTAAATAAGATTTAAACAGAATAAAGGACGAGAGAAAGGAACAGCGAGAAGAATGAGGCAAATAGTTAAAGTCGGAGAAAGGAGAAAAGATAACCATGGTAGTTGATTATGAAAAGTGGAGATACAGGGCACAGGCAAGATTGACAGTTGTAAAGAGAAGAAGATCAATGAAACTGACGGGCGAAGACAGGCGGACAGTCACTGACAGACATATAAATTGACATACACACAGACAAAGAGAAAGACAGACGGACAGAGACAACCGAGAGGATCAAAGGAAAGGAGGAGGCAAAGAAAACAGTTTGATAGTCTTTGTTCCTTTTGAACGCAGACGAGGAAGGTACTGTCATTGTCTCATTCAGGTGTGTGGGATGGGGGAAGGGGAAATTGCAGGTGTGTGGGAGGAGTACAGAAAGTGTGTATTTGGGTTTGGTCGTACCAGGTGAGTGTGAGGGGGGAGGGGGGAGGGAGGGAGCGGTACATACCAGCTATGTGGAGGCATGCCAGGTGTGTGGGCGGAGTTGCAGGTGTGTGTGTGTGGAGGAAGGGGATGTCATAATAGCTGTTTGAGGGAGGAGTACAGAAAGTGTGTGTGTGGGGGGTGATGGGGGGTGGTCATACCAGGTATGTGTAGATACATAAGTAGTAATATATATATATATATATGTATGTATATATATATATATATATATATATATATATATATATATATATATATATATATATATATATATATATATATATATATATATATATATATTATATATCTGTATATATATATAATCAGATATCTGCGTACACGAGTTGTGTATACTAAATATCTGGGCATATTAAGTATATTTCTTATGTGTACCTTGTCTGTATACCGGAAGCAGTGGGAATCCTGGTTAGAAAATACACCAAATGTGTATATGCGTCTGTATTACAAATGTGTGAATTAAGTTTTTACTCACCTCGCCCCCACCAAACTCACCAAGGTGTGTTTGTGTGGGCTGAGCTTTGGCTCTTTGGTCCCGCCTTTCAATTGTATATCAACAGTGTGTATGTTTGTGTGTGCGTGTGTGTGTAAATCGACCAGCAGACAGTTCGACAAAGCTCGTTATCAAAGTGTCGAAATCGAACATATCATTGTGGTTGAGTCAATAAGCTTCGCCTAGATTGTGGTAGAATCAGTAACGTTAGGTTGTGTAAGTTTAGAATGGTTTCAACATTCTTTAGCGAACCGTCCAACGTAACGTGTGACTTGTATCCCTGTGAACGTACCTGATCCTTAGTGTCTGTCATCAGTACTCCGTCAATCCACCAAGTGATGACTGCAGGGGGACGAGAACCTCCTGCCTCACACACAAGGGAGTACCGCAACCCTTCAGATAGTGGAGAGTTCTCCCCCAGGATGGTTACTTCCAGCGGCGGGACTGTTATAGAGAGAAAGAGATCTGTGAGAGAACTGTGACTTGGGAGTGAATGAGAGGATAAGGGACAAGAATAATAATAGGGAAATCTATATATGTATTCATTCTTTTGATGGAGATTTAAGTAGCATTTCACGTTTCTATGTAACCGAAGAGAACACGTAGGAGAGACAAACAGAAGAACCACGGGTCCATAACTTGGTTTTCTGTTGGGAAACTACACTGCATTACTACGTATATTATTGGCTAACATGGCTGTAGCTGGAGATTAGAACGGCAGAGAGGGAGAGAGGGAGAGAGGGAAGGCGAGAGCGGAGAAGAGAGAGAGAGAGGGAGAGAAAGAGTATATTCCAATTTTCTTACAGCTCATCTCCAGTGTGACCGTAGCAGCTAGAGGATTGGTCATGTTTGAGTTATTAGCCCTGCAGGTCAGGACCCGATAGAGATGCTGGCGATTGAGTTCAGGCAGGGTCAAGATGTTCCGGGTGACCTGACCAGTGACCTCCTCTGCTCTGCCGTCCAGCAGTGAGCCCTCATGCGTCCATCTGACCCATGGACGGGGTGATCCTGTGAGACAAAGAGAACAATGCTTTGTGATGAAATCCGGAAGCTTCCCTTTATAATCTTTGCACTAATTAAGGATAACTGGATTTTGTATGAGATAAGCAAGTTACCATAAGATTGAGATAAATCCGTTTGAGTATAAAACCGAACGACGACCTGATGAAAAGGCATGGCTGTAGCTTTAAAGGCGTAGCTGTAGCTGTAAAAAAGCGTAGCTGTAGCGTGCCCCCTGTAGCTTCCTACATTAATTTGTCCAGGAGGGAAATGCCCCTTTACCGACTAGTCGAAATAAATGTTCATAAAGCTGTACATTTTCTGATTTCATCAAATTTTTATGTCACTCAATCCGCTTACTCTTAAAGTAAATCTCCACCAGTGGAGACTTAATGCGGAGAAACCTGAGCTGCTCAGAAGGGAAATTAACCCAGCCACATTGTGACATTGTCGGCGTCTCGACGGTATATGTTAATTGCCTTACAACAATAACGAACTCGAAACTCGGAATATATAACCACGCGGCACTCAGTGAATGACCACAAACTGCAGACTAAGTGGCCACACAAGAAGGACTAAACAAGGGCACGATTCTAATCAATCACATAATCTAACTATACAACCATACAACTTGTACAAAAGAACCATACGATTAGTATTGCAAGACAACGACAATCCGGACGCTATACGAGCATGCAGTGCGACCATTACAAAACAACAATACGATCCATATATTAAACTACTACATGATCCGGAATATATGACAATACGAATCTATTCGTAACTGCTTTACTTAAATTCAACTCGGACTGAACGAGTGTTTGACCCAGAAAAAAAAATTTGGTAAAATCCAATGCTGTGTGACCTTACCGTGATGTAAATGTTTAATCAGAGAATTCGACGTTACTGATATTACGATCGTGTTGCTGTAGAGTTATAATTATTAAGGTAAATAGTAATGCAGAGAACTGTGGAAATAATGATTTTCTTTGTATAATTTATATAGAGAGATAGAGACAGACAGGACGGGTGATCTGAACTTCAAATATTTTTTGTACTTACTCACAAGATGCATGACGGCACCCAGGAAGTCTCTATCCTAAAATACACGTCCTCTTACGTCATCTCAAAATTGAGGGTATATGAAAATCTCCAGAAGTTAATATCCATGAAAGCACTCGACCTTTACTGGAATGACTGCTCGTGGGACCAATAAACGATGCGAGGTAAACTCAGAGGGTAAATGTTAACAAGGCAATAAAGGTGTTGCCACCTGGATTTATATGGTGGTGCGCGAATTTTAGTGAATTAGAGAGCGGAAGAGGTTGTATCTCTGTAGAGGTCGACTCTGCACCAATTCTACTTGGCTGTCAATGGCACCAAATGCTAATGTTACTGATTCTCGGCAATGGGGATTACTGCTTCATCTCTGGTCCTTCACTACAGGCTACCACTCGATTGCTCCATTGATCGAGCTAGAGTATATGAACAACACTACACATGGCACATCACTGCTTATCAGTAAAATAGCCGATCACACATGATCAGGACTGCGCGTCGGGTGTAACTATTATAGCTCCAGGCTTGTAGCTCCAGTCGACAGTTCTTTACCACCAGTCTTAATGAGTTTCATCACAGCCTGGTTATGGAGAAGTGGCCCCCAGACCGTGATGCCAGGACGTCTCGACCTGTCACAAAGTTCGACCCTGACACGTCACTGAATCTCAGAAAGTGCAGTTATATCTTCTTCTTGAAGACATTGGCTTGGTCGCCCATACACAGCTTACTTGTATAACGCTCTTTTTTCGTTAAATAAGGGGACGCCTCACAACTAACATCCGTACTCCATGAGCGCTGACACGAAAATGAAGACTCCAGCCACAATATGGAGCCCTAACAGTGTCTCCTCACGTGGCGTGAATATGTAGTCACGTGAATATGAGTCAAACCCTGAATGGTTGGCCAATGCAAACTCTGACCAATGTCATGGCCTGCTGATATCAGGGACCCCCAGAGGTCCCAGATGTCAGCAGATATTGGTGGGGCGCAGAATCTCAGCAGGTGTGTGGGCAGCAACGCACGCATTAAATGGAAGGACACACACAAACACACAAACACCCACACTCATCCAAGCACACACACGCACCCATACACCACCACACACACACCCGCACTCCCCCACACAAGAACACACTTGCCCATGTGAAGCACAAAATTCCCCAAAGCATCAATAACTATGACAGGCAGGACACATTTTTCAAGCTTTCTCAAGACTTTTCAATTCCACAATCTAGAGAGATCTTGAGAAATAAATTCTCAAGCATCGACATTTAAAATGGTGTGAGAATTCTGAATGCTCTCAATAAAGATTTTCTCTCTCAGCACTTTATGGCTTCTACGCAAGTGCATAAAACATTTTTCCAAGCAAAAGAAGGGGCTTGAATGGCAGAGAAGGCAAGCAGTTTGTCGGGTTTTAAAGAGCAGAGTGAGGACTGTATTCTCAACTCTTTGGCATTTTGTATTTTTATACGATTTAAACATAATTGTGCTGGAACATAAATTAGTTTCTAAATATATCTGTCGTCCTGGGATTAAAAAACAGGTGGTATGTTGATTTGTTGAACTGTTTGTGCAATATGACGTTATGGGATAGGATAATTCCGCCCTCTCTCTCAGTCTTCCACTTTCACTCTCACACTGTGTTCACTTTCTTTATTACTCATAATTCTCAAGTCACCTCAAACATCAGTTCCTGGCGACAATTACCGTGTAAATCCCGTAATATCTATATTTTTTCTTTAGATGCATGACTGGCCAACGTTCTCTGGTGCCAAATGCTGACGAAAGGATATTATCCGATACTCGAAAATACAAATAAATCCTCCAGCCATAATTATGTGTTTTCAATTTGCATAATTGTTTTGAGTATTTCAGTTTCGATTAGATGATCATTCACGTCAATATAATTGTTAGAAATGTGTTATTCTTACTTGCATTACAATCACTGTATATATTAGGACTTAAACTATTGTTGTTTGATTTCATTGTTACTAATGATTTTAATTTTAATCTATTACTTTTGTGTTATTATTACTGAAAATGGTATTCCTAATTCAGTCGATCTGAGGTGCCTACTTCCGTAGACCTGAGGATGCTTACCTCTGTTGACCTGGAGGGTGCCTACCTTCGTATACCTGGTGGTACCCATCTCTTTCGACCTGGGGGACCTACCTCCGGTGACCTGACAGATGAGAACGAGGGAGCCTCCAACAGGGTATGGTCCAATTAATCCGCTAACTTCCAGTCCCGTCTCACTCAGGATGCTCAGTCGACGAGGAGGAACTGTGGATGCACAGATGGAAGAAACACCGTGAATCGTTACTACCTGGCAGGTCACTGTCAACGTTTAGGGAGGGACTTGATTTGAGAATAATAGAGAATTCACGTTCTAAGTCATTCAAGATGGCGCCTGTTTACACAGCATATATGCTCAAGCAACATCATGGAGAACCGGCACAAATACACTCCATCATCACAGTGAATCAGTACCACCATACTTACATCTTCACAGTGAACCAGTACCACCACACTCACATCTTCACAGTGAACCAGTACCACCATACTCACATCTTCACAGTGAACCAGTACCACCATACTCACATCTTCACAGTGAACCTGTACCAACAACTCACACATATCTTCACAGTGAACCAGTACCACCACACTCATATATTCACAGTGAACCAGCACCACTACACTCCAGCAAATCTACAAATGCATCCCATTGTTTCGTAAGACACTAGGTGTAGAGTCCTTTTCACTAACAACTGCCCCCGAATATTTTTTTCCAACACCTCTTGTGTGTGTGTGTGTGTGTGCTGTTTTCACTCCACTTCCTCGTTTAATCACTCCTCGCCTCATTTCTCTTTTTTCTTAAATTTCATTCGAATGTTTTCCTTTCTACTCTTTCGTCATCCACTCTTTCAAACCTCTGCCATGTCGATACATTAGCGTCAATCTTGTGATTTAAAGATTATTGCGCTCTGTATTATTTCTTATTCTTTATATTTATAGATTCACACAAAGACTGTTAGTACTGCACGTCAGTACAAGAGAAAAAAAAAACGCATCTCTCTCTCTCTCTCCCCTTTCTCATTCTTTTTCCTACTCTCTTGCCTTACCGCTAAGTGAGGAAACATGTCACCTATCCAGTTCACTTCACAGCCCTGCCAACAGCAATAATTATTTATCAATGTTCGGCAAGTTTCTGGGGTTTGTGTTTGACACTTTGACATACTCAGGCAGTTGTCCAGATATTTGAGGGGAAAAAGGTTCCGTATGGGATATCTTGGTGTGGTGCGTGTCACGGGAGAAGCAAGACATTGAGGAGATACACAAATATAGTTTTTGGACAAATAAGTGGATAGATAAATCAGTTGGTTGAGACGTAGAAAGATGAATTGATTTCGCTTTTGGATGATTGAATCATTTTGAGTGATAGATGGGCTCTCTCTCTCTCTCTCTCTCTCTCTCTCTCTCTCTCTCTCTCTCTCTCTCTCTCTCTCTCTCTCTCTCTCTCTCTCTCTCTCTCTCTCTCTCTCTCTCTCTCTCTCTCTCTCTCTCTCTCTCCCCACTAACTTACCTACCACCAAGAGCTTGACTCTCAGATTCCTGGTGGGAGATGACCTGAAGTCGACCCTACAGCGATAGTGGCCGTGGTCAGAAGCGTCCACATCGTCGATTACCAGACCAGACGGGCTCGAGACGAGGTCGAAGTGCGCTCGATCTCCCAGCTCGGTCCAGTGGATGGATCTGCCCAGGGAATTCATGCGCGCGTCGATGCTGCAACGAATTTAAGAGTATATATGTATAACACTTAGTCAACGCAACTGTCAAAAAGAGATTGATATTATTTTTTACTGTTTGCTCAAGTGCTCGTTCTTATAATCCTTCGTGAACAGCAGACAATAACTTGTTTGCAAATCATTCTGTTATAAACAGTGAAATACAGTCAGGAATCAGAGGTTTCATCGAGGCAAAATAAAGTTCTTTGAAAAAAGACTACCAAGAGGGATTAGCTTGTGGATTAAGCTGCAGCTTCGACGAGTATAGCCTGAGGATGGATTGCCCGTGTACTGCAAATAAATACAATTGGAAGCAGAATCAACTGCCAAGCCATTTGTTTTTATTGCAGAGTTCGTTAATATTTCTAATCTGTCTAAGAAATGGGCTGCATGCTGGGAAATCATCGTCTAAAAAAAGGGTTTTGTTAATACATATCATTGCACTCGTATTTAGCACAGTATATATATATATATATATATATATATATATATATATATATATATATATATATATATATATATATCGCATTTTCACCCTGTTAAGATATTGTTAAACCGTGATATCCTACCATCCCCGCATCTGTTTGATATTAACGTTGATTTGCAACAATTGGTATACCAATTATAGGCACTGTATGTCCATAATATGCCTTTTATTACAAATGATCTCATATGAGGAGATATCAGATCAAAAAAATTTACAAGTGGTCAACGGATATGATGGGTTATTTAACAAGATATTAGAAGAGTTTAATGAAGAACATTGTCTTGAAGAGGACTGTTGCAATCTGTTGTTAGCAATGGTGATGATGTGTTATGAGTATGCACTGTCGGAATATTTTACTGTATCTGTCTGCTTTTGTGTGTCTGTCTTTGTGTGGCTGTCTTGGCACTCGCCTAACTGAACTCACCCAGTTGTACTTGAGGGGGTTGAGCTTTGGCTCTTTGGCCCAGACTCTGAACTATCAGCCAACTGGTGTAAGGGATCCTGGGCATACTGGGCTCCATTAAATCAACATATGAAACAGTGTATAGAGTCTGCCTCCACCACACTTTCTTTTTATTTGTGTCTGTGTGCCTCTTTCTTTGTCTCGGTTTCTGTCTCTGTCCTTGTTTTGGCCTCTGTTTTCGTCTCTTTCTATGTCCTCGTCTCGGTCTCTCTCTTCGTCTAAATCTATGTCTTTGCCTCGGTCTCTGCCCTTGTCTCAGTCCCTGTTTCGGTCTCTCTTCCCCATGCTATTGCTCTCTCGCCTCACCAACACAAAACCCCCAGCATACAGGTATCTCTGGCGAGCAGTCATTAACATGAATCATTAATAAAGGAAGATAGATACATTCCACTCGGGAGAGTTCTATGATGGCTGCTTTGGAAAAGTGGGAGAATTAATTCCATCTAAGTCCTGTGCCTGAATCCTTTGAGCAAGATTGCACAGCTGATTAAGAGGATTAAATCCCCCAGTGAGGGTATTGAATCATGGTTATGATGTTTGTTTATAAAATTATATGATTAATATGTATGCATAGATTTGAATATATGTATTTATATATGATTGAGAGATTCGATGTTCGAAGTCCTTAGCAGTTCTGTAAATGTCAGTGAATATATATATATATATATATATATATATATATATATATATATATATATATATATATATATATATATATATATATATATATATATATATATATATATACATACAACATTAAGGGGAATTTAAATTTGAATGTTATTTCTTCCTGCTTCTGTCTGTGCTTCTATTTTTCTATATCTCTTGGTCTCTGTTTACATCTGTCTCTGATTCTATCTTTCTCTCTCTCTCTATCTCTCTCTCTCTCTCTCTCTCTATCTCTCATCCATTCTCATAAACTATTGTGCTCCGGTGGTTCTTACACGCAATTCAAGGTCTTCTCAAAACAATTTATAGGAGATCAGAGACTTGGTAACTTATAACAAGAAAGAAAACTGTCACTGATTCCTATCTTTTTCTCATCATCTGTCTTAGGACTAGAAATTCACAGCCGTTTTTGTAACATGTGGTAATCTTCCATTCTTGATTTATCATGATTGCTTCTCTGGATATAATTTCGTGTACTTTCAGTTTTTGTTATCGTTAGTTTTATTATTTAATGCATTACTAATATTAACGTTATTATTTTTACTGTCAGTTATAATATTATTATCTTCATTCATATTATTGTAATTATTGACCTAATTATTTTAGTAACGTTTAATATTTTTATTATATAAAAATTTTAGAAGTCCTAAAATTTAAAACGTTTTCAAAGACCCCTTAATGGTCTCAAATTTAAACATACACACGGAAACGTACAAAAGATGTTTCTGATTCTTGTTAGCATGGTTTGAGCGTCCCCTTACCACAGCTCAATTTTAGCTTCATTTAACTAGTTTCCTCAGGAGCACGATCCTAGATGCAGTTTACAATCAAATCCCTAAATTCTCCTGGGTGAATGGAGGTAAATCCTTTGAATTGGTGCCTTATCTATCTCCCTTGTCCAGGGTTTGAACTTGGGTAAATGCGCGGCTTGCATAGTGAGGACGAAATCCAGGGAATCATCTTGGCTGTATTTATGAGCGAACTTTTGTACTCTCAGACACCAGCATTAACGGACAATACCCGGCTGACCAGTTTGGGTGTTCATCTCGTTGAACACACCACACGCTAGAAAGTGAAGGGACGACGACGTTTCGGGTACGTTTTGGACCATTCTCAAGTCGATTGTGAGAATGGTCCAGGACGGACCGAAACGTATCGTTCCTTCACTTTCTAGTGTGTGGTCTGGTCAACATATTTCAGCCACGTTATTGTGACTCCTCGTCTGCGTGTTCATCTCTTCCCTCCTGATGGTTCATCGTCTCGTGTGCCGACATGCCCTTGAAAAAAATATGCTTATAGATGATAAATCTGGTGTTGATCACAGTGTGGGAATTTAATGGTAGTGCTGTAGATTCCAGAACTGGTCCTACGTATTTTGTCTATGATATGAGTTTCCTAGCCCAGAGGTTTATAACCTATACTTATAGATTTTCTATAATATCTATAATATAAATTTCTATAAATCTATAATATAAATTTCTATAAATCTATAATATAGCACATCAATACAATATAGCATCCATTTAACCTGTATGGCGCTTTTATATATCTTCCAGTTATGGATATTAATAGGAGCTGCCTCGTATGGGCCAATAGGCCTTCTGCTGTTACAACAAATAGCAATTTGTCTTTCCAAACATGTAGCTTGTTTCTTTATGCATTATTGAGTAATCTTTCTCTAGTCTTACCTTTCTTATCTCTTTTACATTGTCAGATTTTATTATTAGAGATATTTCCTCTTCATAATTCAATTGGGTAACTTTGCAAGAGAAGGAATGAAAATTTCGAGTCTTTCCATAACGCTTCTTATTAGTTTCATCTACACTAACTCTTTCTCTCTCTATATATGTATGTATGTTTCCAGTTTGTTTGGTACTTTCTTACCCGTTTCAGTAACTTTCAAGGTAAAGTGGCTGTAAAGTTTTATACAGCAACGTATAACCTCATTATTTAGTATAGGTTAACTCGTTTTATAAAAACTATTTCTTTAATACCCAATTACTAAGAAAGTTCACCACACCAAAAATGTTCCACCACCAACACACCCCACTCCAAAATGGGAGTTCACCTTCACTCTCTTCCAAAAGATACTCTCCCCAAAAACACTCACCACCCCCTACACACCCAGCTCCCACCATGCCCGGTTCCAGTACACGCCCACCCTCCACAGTCCGCCCACCGCCCCAACATACCCACCACAATCATTGCAAACACCCGCAAGACATTTGACTTCAACACTAACACACCTTCATCATTCCTTCCAAACACGTCTCGATAAACACCTCTAACCGAGCAAAGATTATCCGACATACCTGCCTCATTACAACTGTTCCAACACACCTGTATATGGGCAGTCCCGTAGCCCCACTGTAGAAGAGGACGAGTATGGGAGCATCTCCCACGGTGGAAGGTGTAACGTTGCATGGGAGAAGTGTCCGACCTCCCTCAATAGCGAACACCTCTGTCAGGGGACCTGTAGGATGACAAGACAGAAACTACAGTTCAAATATTAAGAATCATCCCCTCACTTGACAGGTAAAAATACCTGATTCGCCTAATTAAAAAAACTGTAAACAATGTGATGAGAAATAGAAAGATGAGAGTAGACTTTAGATTATAGTAGCTTTTAACAGTAGATTATAGTAGCAATAAAGAGTGGATCATATTATATTTTAAACAATACCTTATTGTAAACATTGCCAGTAGATAATTGTAGACTTTATCAATATAATATAGTAGACTTTATCAGTAGATGAAAGTAGACTTTAACAGCAGGTGAGAATAAACTTTAACAGTAGTTCTCACTTTGCTCATAAGAACAAACCATGATCTTCACATCATGATCTTACGCTGTATAATAGACAACACTGCATGATTTTCAGCAATAACTTTCTTGCTAGATATATCAAAATAGTTCCTAAAGGCTAAATGCACTTAGATCAACTTAAAAACCCTTAAATTAGTTAGGTGCACTTCAGGTCAACTTTTTAATAATGAATTCTGAAAAGGTCGATTATTTTTTTTTTACCAAATATATAACTGGAGTGAAATATTGTGTATTTTCCGGAGTTTTTAAAATTACTAAAAAGTTTAGTCCATCTCATCTTATTTTCAGGGTTAATTGACACTGAAAATACATCATTCTGGCTGAAAAAAATATGCGTCAATTAGGGTAATATTCCATTCGTAATTCTGTAATATATATATTTTCCTCAAATACAATTACGAATGGTAAACGCCAAGCTGTGTACTCAGCTTTAATTGGCTCTGAAAGCGTATAATGAAATCACCTAAAATATTTGTACTTGCCGAAACTGAGTACTGAAATGATTTCCATATCTGGCGCAAACACGTAGTGTTTTATGCTAATTGACCTGAAATTGGGCCTGACAATTGGTTTTATTCTCACAAACCAAGTTCACGTGTCCGAACTCTCTTGCCCCGATAGTACTCGTGTCCAAATACTTCTGTTGTAATACACATATGTCCGAAAACACGTGTTCAAACTCTCGTGCCTCAAGCGCATACGTATCAAAACACTCGTGCTCAAAGAGCACACTTGTGCAACACTTTTGCGTTCGTGTTCGAACTTACGTGTTCTAAGAACTCACTTGTATTAATGGATCTCTGCCACAGGACCACTGCTGTAGGACCACTACTACACGGACATTGTCACAGGGACACTATATATATATATATATATATATATATATATATATATATATATATATATATATATATATATATATATATATATATATATATATATATATATATACATATATATATATATATATATATATATATATATATATGTCGTACCTAGTAGCCAGAACTCACTTTTTGGCCTACTATTCAAGGCCCGATTTGCCTAATAAGCCAAGTTTTCCTGAATTAATATATTTTTTCTAATTTTTTTCTTATGAAATGATAAAGCTACCCATTTCATTATGTATGAGGTCAATTTTTTTTTATTGGAGTTAAAATTAACGTAGATATATGACCGAACCTAACCAACCCTACCTAACCTAACCTAACCTATCTTTATAGGTTAGGTTTGGTTTGGTAGCCGAAAAAGTTAGGTTAGGTTAGGTTAGGTAGGTTAGGAAGTCGAAAAACAATTAATTCATGAAAACTTGGCTTATAAGGCAAATCGGGCCTTGCATAGTAGGCTGAGAAGTGCGTTCTGGCTACTAGGTACGACATATATATATATATATATATATATATGTATATATATATATATATATATATATATATATATATATATATATATATAATATATATAAAGTGTGTGTGTGTGTATATGTGTATAAACATACACTCTCCGGCTCGAACTAAGTTTGCCTTCCTTAAAGCAACAGACTTTCAAATCTCGCAAAATACTACAACCATCAAAATTACAATAATTACTGGGAATGAAAAAGGCCCACAGGGAATTAAAACGTAATTGCAATATATCACTGAGGATTACACTGGATCATGGTATATCACAGATCATTACGAAGCTTTGTACTGTTCAAATTTTACACTCTATGAAACACTGGTAATGTAATTATGATTGAATATATTAAATGCTTCTTGCACTGTGCGTAATATAATGCTTCACGATAAATATATATATATATATATATATATATATATATATATATATATATATATATATATATATATATATATATATATATATAAACAATCTCAAAACAAACATAAAATACACTCTCCAGTAATGTAATAAAATATACTCAATAAATAAACTTAGATGAGATACATAATTTCCAATATATAATTAACAATATAAGAAAAACAATAATTTAAATATGTAACTTAAAATCATAATTTATGAGATTTCTTGATATTAAAATTTGAATTCATATCCAAACCTTTCTTATTTATATTGGTTAATGAAGAATGTAAAACAAATAACCCAGTTAAACATCATTATTACTGTTATTGCATCAGTGTATTTCAGTTTACCTTAATTTTTTAATTCTAATTAGTTGTTCAAGTTTCTTATAATTTCTGCTTAGTAAAGAATACGAACTTTTGTGTGTAAGGTGTTTGATCTTTTTTGCTTGAAGGGTATCTTAACTTTTTTGCTTGAAGGATATCTTAACTTTTTTTTGTAGAGTATCTGAAACTTTTCCTCGTATGGTATCTGAATATATTATTTGTTCTGAAACTTTTTGCTTGTAGGCTATCTGAAACTTTTGTTTGTAATGAATCTGAACATTTTATTCATAATAGTTTACATTTCCTAAACATATTATAATCAGTGTTATTTATTGTGAACTTAATTAAATTGCTTAAATATTAAAACAAAAATTACAAACTTTTAATTTGCAGACATTAATTTGTTTCTACAAGATTATTTTATGATAAATTCTTATCTCAAAAGTTTGTATTAATTCTGAAAAACCTCCATCTGTGTTTGTCAACAATAACACGAGATTTATTTTATTCAAATATTTTGAGCAACAAATAATAAGTATTTTGTCCGTCATTGGAATGGTATTATTATCAAATGTTGATATAACTGATTTATTGACGTATCCTACCAATTTAGTAACCAATAAAATGTAACGAGGCTGCGTAAATAAATAGATCTTTACTGGATATTGGTTATGGCACTTTTCGTTTGATCTTCAAGCTTCTGATGTCACTCAATGTTTTCTTTATAATCATCATATAAGTAGATTTATGTTAGAGAAACAGTTCATACATTGCAGACTTTCAAAGATAATACATTTAATACAAAAAAATTATAAAAAAAATTTGCACATTAGTGGAATGAAAACGATTTGAATTTATAATATCAAAATTCTTGAAAACAGAATGCTTTCTTAATTAGTAACTTCAATATTTTTCTTCACAATTATGGAGCAGAAGTCCTTAAAATGTTAGTCCCTTTAATTTGTCGACTCAAACAGGCAGCTGCGACTTGGGCGAGACCTGCTCATTTAGATTGCCTTAACAACTTGAAGCAAGCGTGAAAGCAATGAAATTTTACCTTTCACATTGCGAGGAAATTCCCAAATATGATATACTCAGAAAACAACACAGAAAAAAGCATGTTTCTCGTTATGTGCTTAAATTTCGTGATTTATACACATCGTGTTGTATAAAGAAATAAAACATGATGAGAAATGTGAAAACTGATAACCACAAATAAAACGAGAACTAGAAAATGGTTTGCGGTGTATTTTAAAACACCTGAATCAATTGCAATAAGTAGTAGAGTGCATGAATTATATTAAAGGTCAGGGTTGAGAGAGAGAGAGAGAGAGAGATGGAAGATAGAAAGACGGAGAGATAAATAGAGAGAGGCAGACAGAATGATAATCAAATAACCTAGAAATAGATGAAAATTCAATATATTTCAGTCGAGTCAATATAACGTTTGATTTTAATTATTTTTACTACCAACGTAATACTTTACCTGGTAACAATACACCACTGGAGCGATAAGAGACGAACACGACTCGACATCACAGTAATAGATCACTTACCTTGCCTTCACACAATATCACATTATATTTATATGTATATTATGACTAACAATAATAAAATGTACATTGCATGTATTTCTCTTCTACTACTTTTTTGTATTAGTGTAAACAATTTGTTGTGGTGGACTTTAATAAATTTAACTTGTCATTTGGAGTTAGATAAATACGTAACAATGACTTATTCACCAACGTCGTCCTATATGCTTAATGTCATAATTAATAATAAAATGAATTAAAGCAATGCGGGTATTCGAACCAGCGTCATGAAAGCCCCCAAGACGCTGGTTTGAATCTCTGCATGCCTACAACTGATTTCATCATTGATATATCACGTTAGTGTAATTTCCTTTCGTAATTTCATGAATATTTTATTGCTGTTACCCCCCCCCCCACTTCCTCACCCCCCATTATACAAACACTGCTAGCGAGTCCTTTCTTACAAGCTTACCAGCGACAAATTTGAAGTGGCTTTACCTAATTAGAAGACTAGCTCGAATTTAACTAAACATACTTAACCCACTGCAGTAGAGGATGATTCGGAGAGTTAATATTACGTTTGTTTTAATGTGTCAGAAGCTTTGGAATTTTGATACGTGTCAGAAACGTCAAAATTTTTGGGGCATTAATTTTGAGAAGTTGTTCATGATTGTTCCTGCGCGGCCGTTCTTTGCCGAATTCATCTTCCACTTCCACTTAAATCTTGTCATCGTCAACAGTGTGTACTACAGCGTAAGTATATAGCCCATATGTTCTGACTATATGGCCAACCTATGTAGCCAAATGTACTGTTCGAATGTACAGGTACTTTGAACCGATACTGTGAAAAGATGTTTACGCTTCTGAGCGATACATCTAGGACAACGAGAGGAGTCGATACGTAAATGTCACACTCAACAAATACAGTGTTTCTAGTAGTTGCCACACGCAACAAAAACAGTGTTTCTAATAGCTGCCACACGCAACAAAAACAGTGCTTCTAGGGGCTGTCACACGCAACAAAAACAGTGCTTCTAGGGGCTGTCACACGTAACAAAAACAGTGCTTCGTGGCTGTCACACGCAACAAAAACAGTGCTTCTAGGGGCTGTCACACGCAACAAAAACAGTGCTTCTAATAGCTGCCACACGCAACAAAAACAGTGTTTCTAGTAGCTGCCACACGCAACAAAAACAGTGCTTCTAGGGGCTGTCACACGCAACAAAAACAGTGCTTCTAGGGGCTGTCACACGTAACAAAAACAGTGCTTCGTGGCTGTCACACGCAACAAAAACAGTGCTTCTAGGGGCTGTCACACGTAACAAAAACAGTGCTTCTACGGGCTGTCATACGCAACAAAAACAGTGCTTCTAGGGGCTGTCATACGCAACAAAAACAGTGCTTCTAGGGGGCTCCTCAGTAAGGCCGTCTGGAAAAGCTGCAAATAAATGGAAAACGCTAAATAGAAGGTTATCAGGTCGATTTAAGATGGTCGTGTCTCCGGTTACTAATAGTTCTCTTAAATTAATTTTTGTACATTATATATATATATATACATATATATATATGATGCCTGGCCTCTCATCCAATCAGCGTGAGTTCTGGTGGTTCATGGGGTACAAGCCGGTTCACTCTAAGCTTCTCGTGTTCATTTCGAAATTTCGTGTTTTAATCCAGTGAGCTCTAAGATAATTATTTTTCAGGCAATCAGCTTCAAGATCCGCTTATGACGTGGCATCAGTGGAGCATCAGGGGTATTAATCATCAGTGATGCGCACTAATCAGAGATGTGCACTCATCAATGACATGCTCTCATCAATGACTTACACTCATCAGTCACATGCACTCGAGGGTTAATAAAAGGCGTGAAATAAAATCCAGACAGAGATTGCGAGTCGTAAAATATAAAATGAGAACTCATCTAACATCAAAAGAATTTCGCTCTCTCTTCCCCTGTAAATATCGCGTATTTTACGGATCATTTAACTGAAATTCATTGAAAATTTATGCCTTGTAATTTACATGAAATTTGAAATTGAGTTTATGATATTTGTGTTCCAAACCCATTGGGTCTCCTGTCATGCAATTACGATAATGCAAAATTATATGAGCAGCATGCATGGACTTTTCATTCGAACATTAAATATATATATATATATATATATATATATATATATATATATATATATATATATATATATATATATATATATATATATTATTTATATATAATTACAAATTAAAAACTAGGTGGAATTATTTGTTACAACTTTACCAACGTTAACGTTCAGGCTAGATTCAAATGATGTACAGTAGTGAAAATCAAACTTAAATTTTCATACAAATTAAAATCACTTCTCTTGCAGTTTGAATGATTTATACATTGATAGAAACCTGTACCACTAGTAACAGTAAATAGAATTTGGATTTAAATTTAGATTGTTTACATTAATATAGATTTAGGAAAAAAAATGATTGATAAAATGATGAATAACAGCACCAATATGAAATAAGGGAATGACAAAAAAACAAGAAAACGCTACGATATTAAGGTGAGCTAAGAAAATGGGAGAAGGTGGGAAGAGAGTATACAGATGTGTGATGGCAAGTCTGTGGGCAGTTATGATCATTAAGTTAGGTGATAAAGGGAAGGAATGGTGGAGGGAAAGAAAGAGATAGAGAGATTGAGAGAGAAAGAGAGACAGGCAGACATGAAAAACACAACAATATGAACACTTAATAATTATTTGACAAGGAAGCAGAACCTGAACAGCGTAAAATGAGTGCGAGACATCAGAAAGAACGGCGTCTTCAGTTTGAGGTGGAAATACATGGAGCGAACTGGATGAGAAAGTTGTCGAAAAAATATATATATGCAAAATGTGTTAACAAAATAGTGACAAGTCATTTTATTGAATAACTGATTGTCTGACGGTTCCTTCAGACAATCTTTTGGGGATTTAAAAGCGGACGCTCGATCCTGTAAGTACATCCAGATGAATACATCTAGATGATTAAACACACAGGCCTGGTGGCTAAGTGGACAGCGCTCGGGACTCGTAATCTTAGGGACCGAGGATCTATCCCCGGCGATAGCGGAAACAGATGGGCAGTTTGTTTCATCCTGGTGCACCTGTTCACCTAACAGCAAATAGGTACCTGGAAGATAGACAGCTGCTTCCTGTGTGTGTGTGTGTGAAAAATGGATTGACAGTTGAGAGACGGGCCTAAAGAGCCAGAGCTCAACTCACGTAAGCACCACTAGGTGAGTACAGCAACTAGGTGAGTACATAGACACACCAACACCCACACACACACACACACCATTTATCCTTATCGACTACAAGCGCTTCTGTGCTTGGGCCTGAACTGTACGATCTGAGCTTCCAGTTCCTGTCCAATTTTCCCCTAAATTTATAGCTTTTTGTCTGGCATTTCTCATAAATTGCCCATTTTGATGAGTTACGAGGTCTATACACAAGAAGTTTATTAATGGGGGAGTGCTGAGTATCGGGATTTATTGATAGGTAGTGGTCAGTTTTGGGGTTTATAGATTAGGCATTTTCAGTATCGTTTTCTGATGATTTTATGAGGGAAAAAGCGGAATTGGTGTTGATGGTCGTTTGGGTGACATATTGGATGGTAGATTGGCAATTCTCGGGGAAGCGATTTTCTGTTTACACATCAGTTAAAAAAATATATAAATATAAAATAAAATTGCTTGGTAATGGAATAAACATCTTTTCAACTATTTGTTCGTGATATATGTTTGTTTTCATGTTTAATATAAATATACCTACTGATTATTGTGAGGGAATAAGATAAATTCAGACTTGACGGTTGCAATGTTATAAAGATATAAAGTAAAAGGAATTAAGCAGCATACACCTGACGAACAACAAATAAAAACAGAACTGACTTGTGTAAATAACAAGGACAAAGCTGACTGGGACAAAATATTAACCAAGAACAACTGACGGGTTAAAACAACAAACACAGAGTTGACGAAAATATAACAGCAAACACAGCTTGTCAAGGCCGGTCTCGAGTGTATAAAAATAATACAAAGGTCTTTGAATTTAAGGTTTAGATAAATATATATATATTTTTTACGTAGTCTTAGAAGTTAAGCGTGTGAGTGAGCTCCTCGGGTGCCGGAAAGGAGATAAGGAGAGGCAAGTTCACGGAGATGGATGGGTTCTTGAGTCTAAGGAAACCATGGAAGAGGAGAGGGGAAAAGATTATGGAAGAGGGAAAAATATAGACATATTACAATAGTAAGAATATATTTTAACGTAAAAATAAGTGTTTTCATGTAATTCTGGCCTCTCTAACTTCCTCTGTTTCTCTCTTTACTTCCCTCTCAAGACCTCCCATTCTATCTCTGTCCTTCCCATCGTATATATCGTCATTTCTCTCTCATTTTATCTACTTCCTCTCTGTTTTCCCTGCCTCTCCCTTTCACTGCCTCTCATTCTCTCCCGTTTCGTGTATTTTTTTCCCTACCTCACTTGATTCTCATTGCTCATTTTTCCCTCTCATAGCTATACTATTCCTCCCATTCCCCATCACTCTACCATCACTCTACATCACTCTCACATTTCCACTCTTTCTCCACCACCCATCTCACTCCCTTCCCTCTCAACCAGGTACAATATTACCCCCTGGAAGACTAGGCCTGGCGGAGGGATTTAGGTAACTTTTAATACACTCTCAGCCACCGTTGGCCGGCCAGGGATGAATGCATTATGTGAGTTTTGCCCATTTGGCCCCGCTGGCTATCGTGGCACCCTTGGCACCGTTGCTTCGTTCACGTCAACGACCTCCGTGATGAAAAAAATTGTCACTATTGCAGGGTAGGGAGAGAGAGAGAGAGAGAGTGTGTGTGTGTGTATTCACCTAATTGTATTCACCAAGTTGTGCTTGCGGGGGTTGAGCTTTGCTCTTTCGGCCCGCCTCTCAACTGTCAATTAATAAACTGTTACTAGCTACTAACTAATGTTGTTGTTTTTATATTTTTCCCACACACACACACACACACACACACACACACAAAGAAAGCAGCCCGTGACAGCTGACTAACTATAAGGTACCTATTTACTGCTAGGTAACAGGGGCATTCTGGGTGAAAGAAACTTTACCCATTTGTTTCTGCCTGGCGCGGGAATCGAACCCGCGCCACAGAATTACGAGTCCTGCTCGCTATCCACCAGGCTACTAGGCCCCTCTTCCAGTAATTAATCCCATCTCTCGTCCGCTCGGCGTTCAATCCCCGACCGTCAAAATGGTTGGGTACCATTCCTTTCCCCCTTCCCCCCGTCCCATCCTAAATACTTATCCTGACCTCTTCCAAGTGCTTTATAGTAGTAGTGGCTTGGCGCTTTTTCCTGATAGTTCCCTTCCCTTATCTCTTTCCCATATAACCGCATTTTTGTTTGTTTTTAAGAATTTTGTTCAATCGCAATATGTACCTTTTTTCTCGTTCTCAGTGTTGTAGCTTCTAATGATTAATCCTTATGAAGTTGATCGATTACCATCATGATTATATCCAGTGATTACATCTTCCCATTTTTCTTCTGTCTTCCAATTTTGGCATGTTTAGCGTCTTTACCATTTCCTCATGACTCTTAATATTTCCATTTGGAAGCTATTTACCTACGTGTCTTTGAATCTTTTACATTTTAGTAATTTACATTTTAGTAATTTTAGTAATTCTTTTGTTTTTAGAAGTAGACCCCAAACACTGACATGAAATTCTATTTTGAGTCTCAGGAAAGTCGTGAATTTATTTTTATGTTATCTATCTACGAATTTCTTCAGCTATGCACGTTAATAGCAATAAAATATAAAGGAGTTGCGCCACGTTATAAATATTACAAGTGTGTAACCTTTGCTTCTGAGACTAATAAAGAATATTACAAGAACCTTTGCTTCCAAGTCTAATAGGAGTAAATGGAATATATCAAATTTGATGTACTGAGATGATTGATATTTCAACCAAGAGCAAATGAGTTATGAGGACATACTCTGCGAAATTTCGCAGAGTATGACAGACGTTGGTTAAAAGTGCATAACATCAGTACAATATTTTAATGCAGGTGAGAGATTTAAACCCACTAAATTCTGTGGGTTATTTATAAATATATATAAATGTGAAAGTGCTGGTCGATCAGGTCGATGTGTGATTGAGTATAGAGGAATGTGCGCAATCGTTGTTGAGGGAACTGTCAGTCAGGGGAAGGAAAGTGTCTTGTGTAATGAATTACTTTGTTATGAGAAACTAGATAGTGAAAGATGCAGCCAAAGATCTACATGAAGGAGCAATGGTGTTGAATCTTGTGTATATGACCGCGAGACGATGGTGTCGTATGAACGTAAATAACCACGGGTTATGGTACAGAAGGATAAATTGATAATTTGTGGAACATATGATGCATTAGGGAATAAAATAATGAGTAAAAATATAACGGAGAGATGTGCGATGCAATACTTAACAAAGCTTAAGACTAAGGAACACAAGCTGAGATGATTCGACCATGTTTAACAAATAAATGCTAATAGGATGGATTTAATTATATCAAAGTTAATATGAAGGTAGAATAAAGAGATGGTGGCTAGACCACACACTAGAAGGTGAAGGGACGACGACGTTTCGGTCCATCCTGGACCATTCTCAAGTCGATTGTGGAGAATGGTCCAGGACGGACCGAAACGTCGTCGTCCCTTCACTTTCTAGTGTGTGGTCTGGCTAACATACTTCAGCCACGTTATTGTGACTCATCGCCTGAATAAAGAGATGGGATGCCGGTGGGTGAACATGTCGAGTGTGTGAGGAAGCAAGGAGTGTGAACAACCACTCTGGATATGGTAACATACAAATCTGAGTGGAAAATAAAATATGACTAAAGTCATTTGTATAAACTACACATGACAATTCACGAGGAATGCTCTATACTTCATGTTATGAAGCAATGGCGTGCTGGTGT
This sequence comes from Procambarus clarkii, assembly GCF_040958095.1. NCBI lineage: Eukaryota > Metazoa > Arthropoda > Malacostraca > Decapoda > Cambaridae > Procambarus > Procambarus clarkii. The sequence goes on from NC_091213.1 coordinate 9,734,054, forward strand.
GTATTACTGCTGTAGTGCAGCAGTGATACAATGTATTATGAATTATATGATAGTTCTCACACTTTTACTATAATGTACTGTAATGTAATTTTTTCACTGGGCTGATCCTCTGCATCATGCAACGGTGTGAAAAGTTGTCATGGTAATGCATAACTTTGATGTTTTATTTTGAATTAAGCGATAAACACTGCTTATTACGTCGTCTATATTTCTATTAATTTTGGTATTTAACTACTCAAAATCTTGTTCTAATTTTCATTTATCTGATTGTCAACGAACGATTCAAATACTATTCAAGTATAATTGTTGTGTTTTCTATGTTAAATAATTTAGCATCAGGGTATTTAAGGGCGTTTCATGTTAATGTTATTCATACTATAATTTACTCGTCTGTATTACTCATACAACTGAATACCTGTATGAGTTATTCTTAAGTAACTAATTTAAGAACTTACGATAATGGAGTAATGTGGCTTTTAATATAACAATGGACGAGCGCTTACGTGAAACTTACATATGTCGCTGGACTGAACATGTAAGTTTAAATACTGGAACCAATCACAGGGAGGCAGAACTTCATTCAAGCACGAAGTGTCTTGAGAGGTGGTTGTACCGAGTGTCGCTGCATTGCGAAGGAAGTGTTTCAATTTGAATGAAGGCCACTGAACCAGCTGTATCATCATGAAATATCATCATGGATCATCATGTTTCAACAATAATTATGCAGTAATACGAGCCGTGAACTGATTTGATTTCCTAGTGAAACTGACCAATATTTCGTTTTTTCCTTAAATAATTTATATCATGGACAAAATTTATGACTTTCCATCACTGGTTGTGAGAAAAACTGGTGTCTGGTATATAAGATCATCTTTGAAAAGGAGAATTTTCCCAATAGCCTGTGAGAAAACCATAGATCAATTTTTATTGTATTTTTGCATCACTCACCGATTCATTTCCCCATGATAATACCAGTAAGTTGTTGAATAATCCTAGTGTTCCAGATATGGTCACTGATATCAACACACACAACACGCCTAGCTAGGTTAGGTTTTGACTGATTTTACAATTTTATTTCCGAAAAATTTGTAGTTGACTGGAGTAGTTTTTTCCCTGAAGTATATCATACCAGTGTTACTAGCTGTTTACAATGTATGTGGTTACCATTCATGATATCATATTGCAACCGCAGTACCCTTGTTTCTCGTCATGCCGGAAAAATATAGCTAGGTATTTCGCAAGAGATATCAAAGAATAAGTCATGATTGAACTTTTGGTCTGTCTAGCATGATGTTCATATTGACTTCCATGTTTTATTCATCTTGCGATAACATTTCGTGGATGTCTCTGTTATGCTGGGTTTTGTTACTAGTGTTTTGTTACATGGGGGCAAATCTTTGTATTACAAAGCATCTTCTTTAGTGTCTTTGCCTTTAATGTCTTAGAATGACACAGCATCGTCTTCAGTGCGTTTACGTGGTATAACTCTCAGTATGGAACAGCATCTTATTCAATGTGTTTATTTTGGATATATGTTAATGTAATGCAGTATATACAGTATACTTACTACAAATGAGTATATAAATAGTTTTTTCTGGCCGTAAAGATTTTATTATAATGCATCAATCCATTATACGGAGCTGGACACGTTTATTGAGAAACTTGCAGCATCTTAATAACTGTTATTTACCATAAACAAACAATAATATAGGAGAGAATAAATATTTTTATGATTATAATTTGGCACTACTGATATTGTGGAAATGTTCACATGTATTGTATATTGTTAATGGTTACGAATATTTGTGTTATGAAGAATGGCATATTGTTGAGGCGATGACTGGCGAAATGTGGAATATATATATTTGGGTGGCAGAGTAGTGTGCCAATTTAGAATCATCACTGGAAGTCATGCGAGGTCCAGAATTTAGTTTAAAAAATGCATATGTTGAAGTCCTGTATTTGTTGGCGGATAGCATGAATGTTTTTTGGTCCACACCCAACTGAATATATATTGCATTTTCATGCAAAAAGTCGCATGTTTGTCCCAACAAAACCACTTAAAAATCACTTTAAATAATTGTAGGATGAAACGTTTCAAAATAAACAATTTTTTGTTGTGCACAAATTCCTTGTAAATTATATTGGTCGTACACACTGGCAAACACGGTAATTATTGAGTGTAACTCTCGGTAACAACTGGTAACCCCAGAAACCCCTATTACTATAGTTAACCACATTCCTCTAACACGCAACTACCTCACACTACAATCACCCTATTTCATTCCGGCAACTCAAGCCTTGCTTTCCCCGTACCGTCAGCAGCGAAATCTTTCACGTCACCTCCATCTGGCATACCACAAACAAACAACCCTCCCCTTCACCCACACTATAAAACAGCAGCCATGTCAAATTTTAACCACCTTTCGCTCAATCGAACCCACCCAGCCACCACAATTCCCCTCCACCACAAACTCTCATGCAACCAAACTCACCGGAATCACCATTTCTCTCATCACTATATCTACTCATAATTGAGTCACCACCACCACCACCACCACCACCAACTACCAGCACAGATCTTTATCAGCCCCCAAAAAATCCCCACCACGACAAACAATCCTCCCTTCCACCACAATCAATCCCCTTCCACCACAAACAATTCCCCTCCACCACAAACAAACCCCATCACCTCAACTGTTGTCCAGGTCAGCTCAGAAAATATTCTCTGAGTATAATTAAAACATAATTCAGTTCCCTCGCCGCCCCCAAGACGGTCGGTGGTCAATAAGGCCAGCTGCTGGATCGACTCGTAATTGGGGTTACGCATCAGGCGATGATGAGTCGCTGTCGAGGGTGCAAGCCCGAGGTGGGCTTTTCCTTCGTATTTTACCAACATTTTCCCTTTTATTCCTGATTGGGGGGAAGTGTAAGACTTTACCTGCGAGGCAACACAAAGGGGTGTCGTTGATGACTAGGTGAAGCGATGTATACTGTAGCGTTGTGTTGAAGGGAGATGGGTATAATTATAATCTGAAAGAATGCATATCTAGCGGAGAATGTAACAAATGCGTTTGCCTATCCAACCTTCATTTGTGTGTGTGTGTGTGTGAGAGAGAGAGAGAGAGAGAGAGAGAGAGAGAGAGAGAGAGAGAGAGCAGGATGCTGGTAATGGGTATAATTATAATCTGAAAGGATGCATATCTAGAGGAGAATGTAACCAATGCGTTTGCCAATCCAACCTTCGTTTGTGTGTGTGTATGTGTGTGAGAGAGAGAGACAGACATAGAGAGAGAGACAGAGAGAGAGGGAGAGGGAGCCGGATGCTGGTAAAAGAGACGAGGGCAGCGTATGATAGTTCTAGATTAGGAATTTAGTGCATAACTTGCTGAATGAACCGAGAGAATGTTAGCGGATTATGGAGGACGATGGGACAATGAATATATAGTTTCATTGTTAATGGTATCATTATTTTTCAGTAAACAAGCACATTTACGGAAGCAGACAGCGAGATAGACAGGAGGACTGTAAACCAGGGGCAAAAAATATAAATAGGAGACAGAGAGTAGGAGACAGTCTCTGTCTTTGTTGGCCTGTCCGTCTGCCCCCCCTCTCTCCCTCTCTATCTCTCTCTCTCTTTCTCTCTCTCTCACCTCAACATTTACCCTGAACTAAACCCTTTGCACACACAACACTTACAAAATAACAGTTGCACCGCAAAGCCAGATAATAATTTCAGGTGCAATATCGATTTGTGTCCGGGCTAACGAGAGATTGATGCAACTGATGCAACAGGTAGTAACTGCCAATAGCCTCAGAATTGCCAATCAGTAGGAGTAGTTATTGGTCAAAATTTTCGAATTGGCAAACGAGCGAGGGGGTGTGGGGGTAATGTGGCTGAAATCTAGTAAAATGGCAACGAATCCAAAATTTAGGAGAGAGAGGGAAAGAGAGAGAGAGAGAGAGAGAGAGAGAGAGAGAGAGAGAGAGAGAGAGAGAGAGAGAGAGAGAGAGAGAGAGGGGGGGGGAGTAGAGGAATAGGTTGAGGAAGATCATAGATATAATGACAATCAAAAATTACAATAAAATAAATTGGACAGGAACCATATACTGTTCTTACGGAATGGAGGAATAGAGCTAGAGCAAAATAGGTTTGAGTTGAAAACTGAATTGAGTCAGTGTGTTGTAAGCCAGTTTCCATATGGAGTGAGTGGCAAACAAGTGAAACGAACTGAGATCGGTGAAGGTTTCAATGAACCTCCATTCTCTGGATTAGGAGCATATTCGACACTGAACGAAAATTTATCAACGAGTCAACACAGCGAGAACCCAGTAGCAGGAGGCATGGTCCAAGAGCCAAACCACTTGCCCTCATAAAACTAGTGTGACGAATCCATAACTATCTATTGATGCAAGGTAATCCAGTACTACACACGCGGTATAACACTTGCAAGCAATATTCCAATTCTGTTTATAACTGCTTATTTTTATAGATGTGTAAATTCCCTGTTATTATTCATGCTGAAATGGAACTATAATATAATTATAGACGCATAATATTACGCATTCATATATGTTTTGCGTAAAGTCGTTCATGTTTAAATATCATCGAATGTGACTAATGTCACCACATTATCATAGATTTCAATAGCCAAAATCTTTCAATCAATAAAAGATAAATTTTTTAGTAGGCATGTATCACTCATGGATGCCTACTACAATAGCCAAATCAGTGATGCATAATCAACCAGTGTGGCCCTTTATCATTGTCAGAGGAAGTTCATTCAGAGAGCTTAACACTGACTTGCTTTACAGTAGACAATTAAGTACGGGAGATGACCCTTAAATTTTCAAGGGCATTGCAAGGCCCAGCAGACGGTGGGTGTTTTCTTGACTAGAAACCTTTCCTGCTATTCGTCTAGCAATTCCAGTTTCACGTCTGACTCAGGAAACGCAAAGGAACAACGAAAACTATGAATCTTGACTAAAATTGCTTAGCAGTGTGTGGTGAAGCAAAAAATTATAATGTGGCCAAATAATGACTAAATGCCAAACCCTTTGTATCTAAAAAGATGACATGTATAGACTTCTAGTAAATTACGGACGCTAATAATTTTCTTGGAGTGAAGCCTTTATATAATTACAAAACCTGGAAAGATTTTCATTTAACCTCACTTTAAGTGAAGAGAAAGAGGGAAGAGGAGTTGGAATTAAGAATCTAGGCTCTCAATGTAATTGGAATGTCGAATGCAGTTTGTGCTGGACTACTGAACAAAAGTGGATTGAGATTTAGAGCAAATTTTCATGACGTCAAATCAACTTCATCCTCGGTGCAGTGGACGTGTAATTAATGGCAAGTATATTTGAAGACTTAACCAGGAAGATCTTATCAATACTTGTCAATAATATATAATATTGCATATTATATAATATGTATATTGATTCTCTTTAATCCCGGGAAGAATACACAATTAGGACATATGATCATCTGCATCAACTCCCTCACCCCCCCACACAAAAAAATCTCACGAGGAACTTAGTATATTAGGCAGGCTTGACTGTAACTCAAGAGTGACTTAATATATTAGCAGGCTTGACTGTAACTGACACACACACGCTGTGATTTAATTGCGGTCAGTGTCTCTAGAGAGAAGTTTCTTGACACTGACAGTCTAGTCCAAGAGTTCTGGTGGAGCATGAAATAGCTGTGGACGTGTGTGGAGTAGGTGGTAGTTGTCTGTGTGGAGTAGGTGGTAGAGATACTTGAATGAAACCGGTAGCAGGAAGCGACTGTGTCGAGCTGGCGAAACAAGCATTGTGAATTAGTTATACGTTCGACTCAAGGGGTTTGTAGGATACGAATTGTCTCTGACGGATTACATTGTTCTGATTAGTTATCTAGAAGCGAGCCTCGCTTCTCTTGTCAGCTATTATTGTTACCCTTGTGATGTGAGAGGTGCAGGGGTACCAACGTGAGTTCTGAACGCATGAACTTAGGCGTTTGCTTGTCCTTAAATACATGTTTATGCGTGTGTGTATGCATTGATACCTACTTGTCTATCTACTTGTCTTGTGGAAGATAAATTAGCTCCTGGCCACCACCTTTTAACCATTGGTAGATTTCTGTTCTTTCACTTCTTTATCTCTGTTCTGAATCACATTTATATACGAGAACATAAATAATATCCCACACTATCTTACTTGCTAGCATATTCCATTTACTGAATACACTCGTATTGACAAATTAATAAGGTCTTATTTCCATATAGTTCTACAGAGCTTCCAGTATTTGTTACGTCTTTCAGTTCACCAAAATTCACATATATTATGTCTTTGAAGATCTCGTATATCGTGATCATATCCAGTATAGATTTTATCAGGCGATGATGAGTAGCTGGTCTTAGCCACGCGTCAGCCTTAGCCTGTTCTGTTGTGGGAATTATTTTTTCAAGGAAAATTTCTAGCAGTGTTTTCTTTTTATGAGTCTTGAGTTCAACCACTTGGGCCGGACGGTAGACCGACGGTCTCGCTTCATGCAGGTCGGCGTTCAATCCGCGACGATCCAAGTGGTTGGGCACCATATCTTTCACCCGTCCCATCCCAAATCCTTATCCTGACCCCTTCCAAGTGCTATATAATCGTAAAGGCTTGACGCTTTCCCTCTTATAGTACCCTTCCTCTTGGTTAAACAATGGGAGAGGTTGAGGGTACCATTGTGGCGATGCATATAAAAACCTGAGTCTGACGTATTGTGTGACTCACAGTGGAGAGGGTCTTGCAATAAATCCGTCGTGAAGTCTTCGCTTTCAAGACCTTGCCGTAATACGGTGAGATTAATGTCTTGACTCCTGACAGTGATTGTCAGCAGTGACACTAGCCAGCGAATGCATATCCATTTATGAACTCCGATTACAGTTGCTGTCATTCACATAAGGGTCATTTTTCCTTCTGCCTAGCAGAATTGCTGGATGAATATGAAGCGATGCCAACAGTTCGTAGCAATTGTAAAGCTGTCATGGGTTTTCCTCATCCAGCTCCCACAGCCTTTCCTGTATCTAGTGAATGGTAACGAGAGAATTCCTCCATAGCACCGCTTTCAGCGGCTGCTATGAAGTGGTGCTTAAATGTTAAAACATCGTCTTTCTGGATCGTGGATAAGAATCTTGACAGTGAAATAGACAGCAAGAAGATTTTGGATTGTTATCTTAGCAGTAAAGTAGACAGCAAGTAGATTTTGGACTAGCATAATAACAGTGAAATAGACAGCAAGTTGATTCTGAACTTGCGTCATAGCAGTGAAATAAACATCAAATGGGTAGACTTTTTCTTGATAATTATAATTTAATCATTGAAAATTTAGTAGTAAAATTGTATTCTCATATCTGGTCTATATTATATGAGAGAGAATGTGTGTGTTTGTTAGTCAGTTGTTTCAGTGCTTCTTAATAAAAAAAAAGTTCTGAGAGAAGGGTAACAGGGAGGAGCAGGGGCAGGTAAAAGATAAAGGGGGGAGGGGAGGAAGAGAGGGAGGACAAGGGAAAGAGACGATTTATATATATATATATATATATATATATATATATATATATATATATATTTATATATATATATATATTTATATATATTTATATATATATTATATATATATTATATATATATATTTATATATATATATATATATATATATATATATATATATATATATATATATATATATATATATATATATATAAACATGCGCGTTAAACTAGATTCGCCCAGAGGTCCCTTACACCACTTTCCTGGGGATTGTAATATGCGCTGGACGGAACCAGTGCATGCCTAATGTATCAATTATGTCTTCATGCTGCAGTTCCTCATCGCGGACAGCAAGCACGAGGACATGGGAGGCGGGGAGCATGGGAGAAGGGGACCATGGGAGGGAGGAGCATGGGAGGGATCATGTGAGAAGGGGGAATAGAGTAACGGGGCCATGGGATGAGAGGGGAGGGTAACTAGCATCGATCTACATGAGTAAGAGATTATGTTTATTTGTCTGGTTATCGAAGGATGGTGGAGTGATATCAGTACTGGATAGCCAGTGGGGTGACCCCTGGCCATCCAGGTTCAAATCCACGAAGGGTCATAGCTTTTATTCCATATATATTTATGAATACTTCACTGCCTGTATAGCTCTGAAGCATAAAGAGAATATTCATGATTGTTAGACACTCTGAAGTACTAAATTTAGTTTAATAAACATTATTTTTTTATCTTTCTTTCTCTCTCTTTGTTCTTATTAATAAAATAATAATTGCTAAACATTTACAATCTCTAATATCCTTCGGTTTCCCTCCTTCCCTTGGTTCACGTGCGATAACCAGTCTCCTTAAACGACCGGATATGAAGCTTCCGTTCCACTACTGGGTTTAGGGAGGGAGGGAGTGGGACATGGAGGGAGAGGGAGAGAGAGGGAGGAAGTGGGAGAGAGATGGAGTGGGAGAGAGAGGGAGTGGGAGAGAGAGGGAGTGGGAGAGAGAGGGAGTGGGAGAGAGAGGGAGTGGGAGAGAGAGGGAGTGAGAGAGAGAGGGAGTGAGAGAGGGAGGGACGGAGCAGGAGAGTGAGGCCCTGGAAGGAGGGGGGAACTGGAGAGGAAGAGAGAAAGGAAAGGGGAGCGAAAGAAATAATAGAGAGTTAATTTTAATTAGAAAATGTCCAACCATCAGCCATTACAGAGGTACGAAGTTCGTAGCGTTCCTAGAAAAGCAATTTGGTTTTAAAATCACATCCAATCGTCGAGTATTTATGTAAAACTGACTGCAAATTTCAAATTCAGAAATTTTGAATAAACTTTTTATATTATTTTGAAATGTAATATCTAAATATCTCTCTCTCTATTTATATATATATATATATATATATATATATATATATATATATATATATATATATATATATATATATATATATATATATATATATAATGTCGTACCTAGTAGCCAGAACGCACTTCTCAGCCTACTATGCAAGGCCCGATTTGCCTAATAAGCCAAGTTTTCATGAATTAATTGTTTTTCGACTACCTAACCTACCTAACCTAACCTAACCTAACTTTTTCGGCTACCTAACGTAACCTAACCTATAAAGATAGGTTAGGTAAGGTTGGTTAGGTTCGGTCAAATATCTACGTTAATTTTAACTCCAATAAAGAAAAATTGACCTCATACATAATGAAAAGGGTAGATTTATCATTTCATAAGAAAAAAATTAGAGAATATATATTAATTCAGGAAAACTTGGCTTATTAGGCAAATCGGGCCTTGAATAGTAGGCCAAAAAGTGCGTTCTGGCTACTAGGTACGACATATATATATATATATATATATATATATATATATATATATATATATATATATATATATATATATATATATATATATATATAAATAGAGAGATATTTAGATATTACATTTCAAAAAATATATATATATATATATATATATATATATATATATATATATATATATATATATATATATATATATATATATATATATATATATAATGTATATATGTATACATAATATATATATATATATATTATGTATATATATATAAATGTATATATATATGTATATATATATATATATATATATATATATATATATATATATATATATATATATGTATTTATATATGTATGTATGTATTGCATCTGGCCTACAAGATTGCAGGCCAGACGCCTGTGACTAACCTCACTAATTTTTTTCCATGTAATTGGTGCTGAGTACATGCTCAACTTGGCTGGGTCGGGATCAGCACCAATTAAATGCGTACTGCATGGATTCTGCCATGTGACCCCTGTTGGCCTCTAGCGACTATCAAACAAGCATGACCTTTAAAATGTTCTAAAATACACATTAAAAAAACATTTATTTTTCTTCCAGTTTAGTAAAACATATCGCACTTATATCAGCAAATTGTCCCAATAATTATAGCATACTTTGCCCATAACAAGCATATATGTGCATCAACATCTGGTGTCTGACTACACTTGTCCCTTCTCTCCATATATACACACTCCTGCTGCCTCTTCAGTCAGTTGCGATGACATGTGCATTACCCTCTACACATGTGATAACTCTCGGTGCACACTGAGAGTTATACAACCCTTCACGGTGTATATATACACAACAAGTTTACTTTAATCCTGTACTATGCTCAGGGCTGAAGTATAGTTCCACAGGTTGTTAGGTGTTAAGTCCAACACCAGACCAAACCAGACCCACTATAGCACAATCCTCGAACCTGTCAAAGCCCCCCCTCTTACTTTCTCACCCATTACTCCCATTTCCATACACTCATTCCTCAAGTGAGATTGAGAGACAGAAATACCTAGACAGAAACAGACACAGATATAGATACAGAGATTCGAAGAAGAACAGATAAAGTGAGTTAGACACATATAAACAGTATGCGTAGAATAAAATAATAATAATAATAATAATAATGAACAAAACTACCTATTATCTGTACCAAAGTGCAGTCGGGTTATATGTTAAACTTGGACTGACTTTTGTAGGGTTATCCAGACGTCCTGTGGATCCAGTGGAATCCCAGGTTGTATAGCTTATAGCATGTCGTGGTTTAGAGGTAAGGTGCGAGGCTCTGGAGTAACCAGGTCCAGGGTTCGAATCCCGGAATTTCTCTACTTGATTTTCTCATTAGTATATAACATTATCGTGATTTCATTGTGTAAGTATTACTAATTAATAATGCAAAATAATAGTGTGGTTTCATTTTGATTTCATGTATATGAGTGATTAAAGCGAGCCGTATTGTTTAACTGTTTTTAATATACTCTGGTTGGATTTTCTCAACCAAAAAATGGTGTGGTGATTGGTTCCAGTCCCCGACAATGTATGCTGATTGACTCTTTTTACCTCAGGAAGTTTGCTGATTGGTTTTAGCCGATCATAAATTATGCTAATTTTTTAAACTGGGACTTATGTTGATTATTGTTTACTAGTAATAACGCCCAGCCAGTACTGTTCCTATAATGAAGGCATTAGTTAAAACCATTATAGGATATAGTGGTTCAAGCCTCCCTGAAGAGGGCATATTTATTAGCAGTTCATATAAGACAAGTTTTTAGGTGACCCAGCCCCATCTTGTTAATCATAAAATTGTTCATTAACTTCATTCCAAGTTTGGGGTCCTCAGGTTGTGTCTCGACCCAGAAATATATTATATATCAATTACTCTGCAGACGATGAATCACAATAACGTTGCTAAGGATATGATGACGAAACCACACATCAGAAAACTGCAGAAATGACGACGTTTCTCCATTTTCTTACTCATCTTGATAATGGTCCAAAACGGACTGAAATGTCGTAGTAATTATTCTGCAAACTCAGGCGCTGAGCATAAAGGCTCACCTGAAGAAGCGACCACCTAATTGACTGTGAATATGCACGTGGACTTACCTATTTCTGTTCACCTATCAGGGGCAATGGATGGTCAGATTTAGCTCTATGAACCCAGTCTCATCCTGTTGATTCTTTTACGTTTTCAATTATCTATATACTCTTGTTACAAGCGTTGTCAATTGAAAGAGATAGTACTTATCCACCTTGTCTGTTCCCTTCGATGTTTTGTATGTTTTGATCAAATCGCCTGTGATATCTCACTGTTTAGAAATGAGAGTTAATCACCTGTGATATCTCACTGTCTTGAAATGAGAGTTATGTCCCTTAATCTTACTTCTTGGTTTAATATCTTAATTTATACACAAGATTAAGTGATGACCTCTGTAATATGTTTTGTGTTTACAAGTTTTATGTCAGTTCTGCGTAATCTAGCACGCCTGATATAAGCTGCGCAAATTATCTTGGGAAAACAAATTGCGTATTTTCACGAAAGCAGTTCTTTTCTTAGGCCACTTCCTGCATAGTGACTGTAAGTTCTCGTGGTACAGTAGACTTCGTTCTCGACTCACAATCGGAGATCCAGGATTCGATTTTCATGTTGTACAGAAATAGGGTAATACGTGTCCTTAAATAGGTACCCGGGAGTTAGGTAAGTGTTGTGAGGTTGCATATAAATAAGATTATATACTACCAATACAAATAATATTGGTTGCATATAAATATAATATATTATATGCAAAATGAGATTACCCGAGAAAAGCTAATTTCTCTCAATGAGAGGTTTTAAACTTAAAGACGTTCGTCTAAATTTATATTTTGGGAATGACTCAAGTCTGTGTGTCTGTTCCTGCATTGTTGTATACTTTCTGGATGTCCCATGATCATAGTATTCAGTAATTGTGTGGAATGTTATGAATCAAGCACTAAAATAATTTTTGTTATGTACTTGTAATCAATAAAAAAAATACGTGTGGCTCTAGCAAATATTTGTTTCGAAAATTCGAAGCAGATAAAATTTTTGGGACCTCTGCTATATAGTATAGAGTCCTATATGTCTCCTGTCTCATTTCCTTACTCCTATTGGGGGGTAGATCTCCAGAGGTCATTTGTCTGCCCACTCGTGTACTTTGTCAAAATCTTTATGCAACACACTGTAATCTTTTTATTTATATTCCTCCCACTAAATTGCCCTTCACTTCAAGCATTGACGTTTACAAGGGGTGCCTCTGGTGGGTCCTTCACGTGGATAAGGAACAGCAACGGGTCAAGGATTTGGGTCTTGAAGGACTCTCAACGGGAGTCTAGTTCCATCTCACTATCCTTATATCTTATATGACTGTGACCCTTTGTTTCCTTTCGATTGGGTACGATCATTTCCAGTTCATTGTATTTCCAGTTATTGAATCTATATTTTGCCACTCAGTCTATTGAAAGGAACAATATAAAATGCATTTTGATATTAATATAAAAATGCAGTCGCTTCAGGGTTCGCTCTACGCCCGAATTCTGTGGTCCTGTTATTGTGTGTCAAATTAGTCAGGCATGACTTTGCACCTCTAAAGCCATGTTACCTCTTTGTTAAAAAGTCTGTCATTCGTAGGTGCTTCACCATTCTCTGAGTAATTATTTATCGATTGCTTTGGATGGAATAAATATTAACAACATGTTTGGATGTGTGTGCGTGTTTGTGTGTGTGTGGTGTTGGAAAGTGTGTGTGTGTGTGTGTGTGTGGTGTTGGGAAGTGTGTGTGTGGTGTTGGAAAGTGTGTGTGTGTGTGTGTGTGTGTGTGGGTGTGGGTGTGTGTGTGGGTGTTTGGTGAAGGTGTGTGTAGGTGTTTGGGTTGCAGGTGGACCAAGGAAAAGCCTAAGTTGTTCCGCTTGATGGACACTCCATTTGTTCCGAGCTGAATGTGAGTAGGGAGGTGGCCCCACCCTACTCCACTTCTCTCCCAGTGTTGAAACACACACACGATCTGTCTCTGGCGCTCTCTCTCTCTCTCGGTCTCTCTATCACTGTCTCTCTCTCTCTCTCTCTCGGTCTCTCTATCACTGTCTCTCTCTCTCTCTCTCTCGGTCTCTCTATCACTGTCTCTCTCTCTCTCTCTCTCGGTCTCTCTATCACTGTCTCTCTCTCTCTCTCTCTCGGTCTCTCTATCACTGTCTCTCTCTCTCTCTCTCTCGGTCTCTCTATCACTGTCTCTCTCTCTCTCTCTCTCGGTCTCTCTATCACTGTCTCTCTCTCTCTCTCTCTCGGTCTCTCTATCACTGTCTCTCTCTCTCTCTCTCTCGGTCTCTCTCTCTCTCTTTAAGTTAAGTCTAGGGCTCATTAGGAGTACTGCTGCTGATCCTAAAGAAACTACAAGTTAATAGCAGTTATATTCAGTTCATTTTAAGTGTTGCCTTTGAAACATATTTATCTCATGGGTTTACTTGTTTCCAGCAACAAAAATTTGTATATAGCGGTAAGTAAGCAACATATTATTTATTCGATGACGTTGAAGATAACTGTGCCAGAGTTAAAATGGTCGATTTACTACATTTCACCTATTGTCACGTGTTTATCGAGCATGCCGGTAGAAACTTCTTTCCATAGCATAAGATTTGTTAAACTCATTCGTTTACCTGTCTATCGTTCAGTGACATGCAATCCAGTTTTAATCAACGCGTGTGTCTTATCTGCATAAAATTTTACCTGCCATCATCTACTACAGACAGAAGTTGCTGCAAGTGTAGTTGATGAGTGTCGTAGCATTAAGCATCTCTTCTATTCTCTTATATATGTCAAGGGTAAAGTGCAGTCAGCAGCAGCATGTGATTTCAGAAATGAGAAGATCTTTGAAATACACATTACACAAAAAAGCAATAAAGGTTAAGCACGCTACTCTGTGGGGAGAATTTGCATCTGTCGAGTATATTTTAGATTCAGCCCCAACAACAACTACTCTTAGTCAATTCGTGAAGCTAGTACCTTTTTAACTGTAGTATGTCACCTGAGATACTAAGTACCTGAAGCTCAGCCACTACAGAAAGTCTGTAGTGCCTTTCAAGGTAAAAAATATATCGTGTTGATCTTGTATTCATTCAGTGACAGATGCCACTTAGTGGAAAGGTTCAATAAGCGATCGACAACAGACCGAACTTTCATGAAACCATTTTATTGACTAAATATTTTTTTTTTACTTTCTTGCCTCTGTGTTTTCTCCGCTTTGCTTTTCTTTCCTCTCTTCACTAAGGCAGTAATGACCCTCACCAACGTCAGGTGGAAATTATTTGGACTTCTTTCTTACCAGAGTCCAGGAACTACTTCATTCAAGTGAGGTCAGTGAAAAGTTCCACAGTAGTGACCAAAACATTATTTTAAGTCCAATTTTCATCTAAGGTACTTGCGATATCATCTGATCTACTGACCATGATAGCAATCTACAGAGTTACAAACTTCGTAGATATACTTTAAGATGCTAGTTAACTTATTTGAAGGTGTTGTTGTAGACACTGAAGAAAAAAGTGTGAAGAAGACTCAAGTTTAAGATAGCTGAGGAAAAAAATTTGTTAAAAAATATGTCTGATCGAATAAAGTGCATGTGTGAGACAGGTGAACAATAATACCCATAGATAGTTAAAAAACATAAATATCATATCTGGTAAATGTTGATCATGTGAGTTAACATTAACACACAAGTCAATCCCATAGGTTTTCCATTTTTTGCAATAAGAAAGCAGGTAAAACAGAAATTATACTAACATATAGGCCTGAATGGACGACTGAAGTAGGATGATACTTACTAGCTGAAATATGCATTTTTTTTTACTCTAATAGACAAAAGATGTAAAATTGACATATGAAAACTCTTTGGAATTTAAAAAAAAATGGAAATCGGTCGCTATATTTTTATAGGAAAAGCAACATGTCGTTACATTTACAGAACCTCATTTCTCACGCTATCCACCATAAATAAAAAAATCCAATATTTGTTTTAAAAAGTACTCTAATGTTGACACTCGCTTGGTTGTGAGTTTGATCACATCAAAGTCTTTCAATATTTTAAGTGTATATATTCCCACAATTTTTTATTCAATTCTTGCATATATATATATATATATATATATATATATATATATATATTAATTTTTGTTGTTGTTAGCCGTAATGGATATTGAAGCTGTACATTTACAGTATGTGTTAGTAGTTGGCGGATAGTGGTAATTATTTAGTGAACAATATAACGAATGAACAAACAATATTGTGAAATGTTTTTTGTATTTAATATATGTAATTTTCTTTTATTTATGATTTCATTCTTTACTCTCATCTGATAGGATTGGTGTTTACCAAATAGTTGTGGAATTGTATTTACCTCTGCAGAGTTAATATGATCACAAGTGCTTACTTACCAATAAGCCAAAACATTTTAGTCCAGAACTGTCTCGAGGACTAAAGTAAACTCTCAGTGTTGATATATATATTGTATGTATACAGTGTATATACACTGAGAAGGGAGGGGGGTTGAGGGTGTACCTCATAGTGTTTACATCACTGGTTTCCGTAACACTCTCACTGATCAGCCAGCAAGTGTATTTGTGTGTATATACACCAATGAATGAAATAAGCTCTTGTGTGTATATATTGACCGTATCAGGTTGATGGATCTTCTTTCTAGTGGGAAACGGATAATAATACTGCTAAATGAGTTTCATATTATCCCAAATTCATTCTCTCTCTCTCTCTTGAATTTCTCTGCACAATGTCTGTGAGTACAATGGGGTGAAACTATTTTTTTCCCTGCTGGGATTGTCTATCGTCACATCATCTACCCAGCTAATATACAAGTAACAGTGAGTGTACCAGGCATATTGTTTCGGCATAATCCGTATAGTCTATCCTAATCTGATTATTTTTCTATATGCTCTTTTTCTCTCCCATTTTTCTCTGTCTATTTTTTCTTGTCCCCCGTGATCAGATAACTAGATGTTTTTCCACACAATTTTCTCACTTTTTCTTTTTCATTTTGTTTGTAGAAGAAAGGGGCTGTCGGGGTCCCAGTTTGTTTTCCCAACTTTTATCGCCCGTTACAAAAACTGTGGAAAAGAAAAAAATTCCCAACCCCGACTTGTGAAGGAGTGTTGTGTGTGGCAACTGACCTGTTGCACTCTCTGACCGGGGGCATTGTAATTTTTTGGGGGAGTGGGGTGGGTGGAGGGAAGGAAAGCTTATATTTTTTTGTTTTGTTTTAATCTGGATGGGGATTTTATTAAGTACGTACAGATATATATATATATATATATATATATATATATATATATATATATATATATATATATATATATATATATATATATATATATATATATATATATTTGCTGTTAACATTTACATAATTTCACTTTGCAATTCATTTGCTTATATCATGCACATTTGTTTACAATGAATACTGATGCATTCAATAGTTGTATTATAAACTGATGGTTTTCAAATAGATTGACACCACATTATCAAATTGTTCTTGAAAACGTAATACTGTGTTAACGGGTTACCACATGATTTGGTTACCATAAATTTTAACTACGAAAAAGGTGGAAAAACATATATTAACATAATTACTACATTTAAAAAGTTCTAAAACATGAAAGTGAGTGAGAGGAGAAGAAGAAGAGCATGAGATTGGAGATGGAGATAAATAATGAGAGAGAGAGAGAGAGAGAGAGAGAGAGAGAGAGAGAGAGAGAGAGAGAGAGAGAGAGAGAGAGAGAGTGAGTGAGAGACCTAGACAGAGACACACTACGCTTCACAGAATACCCTTTAGCAGCTAAGCAAGACAAATTATAAGCAATTATGACCTCCACAACACCCAAGAGGGTTTCCGTCCTGTCCTACTTGTGCGTCTAGACCCAACAGACGCCACGGAACCTCATTTAATGAAGTTCCAGGAAGGAGAGGTAAATGTAATATGATTTATGATTAGACCAAAGCTTATGTCAACTTCGGAAATTGCTCCTCTATCACTTCCAAGACCATCCGGTCGTGGCTGATCTATCACTCCTAAGACTGTCTACTCTGGTCGTGACTCATCTATCATTTCCTAAGTTAATGGACCCACGTTAATGTCTACTCCATGGCTCAACTTTCGGTCAGGAGTGGGGGAGGGAGCTACACTGCCAAAGCTTATTAAAAGTTTACACATCCACGGAAACACGGGAAAAAAGCTCTTCGCGCTTGAGTGCTTTCCGAGCTTTAGTTGTGGTATTGGTTCGAATCCTAAACGATGATCACTATTCATTTTTTTCCCCTCGCATTCAAGTTGGTATACCTTCGAAACCAATAACCTATTTACTTGACTGATTGTTGTTAAGCTCTTGAGCAAGTTTTAATTATTGTTAATACTCTTTAAAAGAATTATCAATAATTTGATGTATGAATGTAAAATTATGTTTATTATGACATTACTAATAATCGTAAAATTAATACAAAGAATAATAATAGGAGTAACATGTTTATTAATAATTAACAAACACATAGGCAGAATAGGTTATGAGGCGACTTCCCTAAAGAGTAATTACTGCAGAGTATTTGCCAGTTGCTATGAATATGTTAATCATTCCCTTCTACTCTATATTTTTCCCTTGCTCTCTTTCTTTTTTTTCAATTTATATTTACTCTCTCTGTGTCTCTCACCCTATCTGTATTTCAGTTTCTGATATTGACCCCTCCCTCTCTTTATCTATCTATTTATCTTGTTTGTCTTTTTCTCTCCTTCTGCTTCTCTACCTCCTCCTCCACTCTCTCTTCTTTGCTCTTCTAATCTTTCTTATATATACTTCCTTGCGACCATTTCGTAATACTCTTCCTCCTCTTCTCCCCATATTCATCCCAGTCTCTTCTCTCCACCATTCATGCTTCTCCATCCCTTTTCTACCATTTTCTCTCTCTCTCTCTCTACCCTATCCCCCTCTCTCATCCCATCTCCCTCTTTAACACCCCTTCTTCATTTCTATCATCCCTCTTCTTCTGTCTCTATCACCCATTTCCCTCACGCTCCCTCTCATTTTCACCCCTCTCGCTCTCACCTATCTCCCTCTCACACCGCTACATCTCACCCGTACCTTCACCCTCTCACCCGTCACCCTTTTATCTTCACTCGCTCATCCATCTCTCTCTCTCTCTCTCTCTCTCTCTCTCTCTCTCTCTCTCTCTCTCTCTCTCTCTCTCTCTCTCTCTCTCTCTCTCTCTCTCTCTCTCTCTCTCTCCCTCTCCTCTCTCCCTATCTCTCTCACTCCTATCCTTCTCGGCCCTCGCCCCCTCTATCCCTCTCTCTCACTTTCACCCTTTTTCACGCCTGTTCCTCTCCCGATCAACCTTCTTCCTTTTCCCGTCTCTCTCCCCATTATCTTCTCTGCCGCATCACTCTCCAAAATTACCCTCCAAGATTAAACCTTAAAATGAGGTGCAGGTTCGTAAGTGTTGAACTGGTAGATGAAGCAGATTAATGAAGGAGGTTTATAGAGAGGGAAGATTGGAAGTAGAGTTATATATAGAAAGAGATGATTAGTGGTGAATATATATGTTTATATAAGAGGAGGAGATTAGGGGTAGGTATAGAGAGAAGTAAGATTAGTAGCTGAGGTATATTGTAGAGAGCCATGAACATAGTGATGGAGTTCAACAGATAAATTAGACACAAGAGGAATAGAAAGAGAGATGGAGCTAAATTCTGAACAGTCGGAGACTATTGTTTATAGTATAAAGAAAATATCTTTATTCCACCTCTCTAAAATTCTGCCCATTGACAGACACCGTATAGCGGCCTCCGTTGTGGGAAGATTGTAGGATCGAACTCTGTCCTTGGAGACCAAAGTGAAGAATATTTTGTGTCCACCACCACGCGGTTATTAAAATCTAAATACAGGCAAGAATAAATTAACTCGCCGGAGCTGTAAGGATAGCGAGAAAGAGAGAATACTGCGGGTGAGAATACGCCCACACATGTTATCTGAGAATAAAAATTGGACCACACCGGAATTAAGATCAGAGATGTGCTATCTGAATACCAAAAAATGTATTTGTAGTCAACAAGTAGAGAAGGAAACAATGGTTAATGTGTAGAACACTGAAAAAAGAGGAGGCAGCTGGAATCTTGAGATGCAGGTAGAAATTAGAGACACAAATGTACCAGTGTGAAAAGTAATTTCCAGAGACGAAGGTTCATAAATAGAGAGAATAACGTGTGATAATAAAAGCAAGTGAACAGTCTTTTCACCAGCGAACGGATATTAACAGTGTTAATTCTAATGTCTTGCCCCAGAGAGGTCACGTACACACATGCACACACATGCACACACAAATACATACATATACATATGCATATGTATATGAGGGCTCAAGTACCTGTACACATCTACACGTACACACACACATATCAACGTAATCACATCAGTCTGATATGCAAAGCAGGCAAACACCTATATAATAGTAATTTCACCAAGAAAGAATTCAAGCTACTGTTACTTCATATGTGATCACGGTATATGAATTCATGTGAGAAAATACACAAAATTAACTAGGAAAGCTGAGAGATTATGCTACCAAACTTGTCAAGAAACTTAGAGGACAGAAATACGACGGGAGGCTAAGGGAGTTTGAACATTTTATGTTACAAACGTCTTGAAATGAGGAATATTTGCGACATACAAGATCCTTGCAAGTAACACAGTAAATATTACTGAATAAGGTAATTCAGCTACATAAATAGATACATCATAATAACTAAATTTAAAAGTAGATATAATGAATGGATAATGCATTAGGCAAACCACAGAACAAAAGGCGTAACGAATGAACTGATGCCCGGTACTGCAGGCATGATAAGAGATAACAATTAACCAGTTGTACAAAACAAATACTTTCTACATCCGCACCTTACTGTTGTCGGCCATTAGCTGAAAGTAAAAGTTTTTTAGTCAATTAACAGAAGGACGCTGTCAGACTGAGGCAGAGTTCTGTTAACAGCATGAACGGGTCTTTGTAACAACAGTAGAGGAGGCACCTGTTCAAGGCACCGGTAATTACCTTCGCCGGAGTTTTCAGAGTGGAAGTGGCTATTGTTTTTGAGTGCGAGCGGCACGTAAGTTTTTGTAGTGCATGCGAGTGACGCGAAAGAGAGAGCGAGAGAGAGAGAGAGAGAGAGAGAGAGAGAGAGAGAGAGAGAGAGAGAGAGAGAGAGAGAGAGAGAGAGAGAGAGACACACACACAGACAGACAGAACGGTGGGGACGTGATCCGTTTTTGAACAATAGTCTATACTGACCATAACCACCAAATCCAAAATGAAATTAAAAACAGTTTTCCTACTGAATTTAACATAAGCATTCACTGCAACGGCTTAAAAAAATCATCACCAATAGCACCCACAAAACCTAAATACGAAACGAGGCATTTCACTCTCTCGAATACCCCGCAACAAACCACGCAACACCAACCAATAAACCACTACTTCTTGCAAAGTTCCAGCTGGAATTGAACACCTCCTGGACACCTGCGGCTGACTAATGAGCACAGAGTTTAAGACATCTGTTAGCCGGTCCTTGGCACAGCAGGCGCTGAGCTCCACTCAGTTTTATCCGGTCTTGGATATTTGACTGGCAAGGCGAGATTTATGACGGGAAAGTTATGTAAGGGGCATGAAAGCAATTTAGGAGATGGTGCGCAATTACTGGTTTTAGATATAGGAGAGAGCGAGAGAGAGAGAGAGAGAGAGAGAGAGAGAGAGAGAGAGAGAGAGAGAGAGAGAGGGAGGGAAGAGAGAAAGATAGGTGGAGAGCGAATGGCGTTTTGTATAAGATAGACTTTAATCAAACACCATTATGAGTGAAATACCCCGTCTTGGCTTCACTTAACTACAGAGGAACTATAAAGAGACGCTAAGAGTGATAAACTTCACAATTGTATTTTCAATGCAGACACAAAATGGACATAATGATGACATACAAGATACTTAGGTTAAAATTATAAGGTTTTGACTTTATACCGGGTTTTGACTTTTGACTTTATATTACTTGCATGAAGTAACCATTCAGATACTAAGTGACATCGCCAGTGGAATGACCAGACTTACGAGACTCATTTACTGCAACCTTTCTAGTGGGCAATTTGGTGATTAGAAGAAAGATGACCCCGAGAGCAGCGTTAGCACTGCACTGCACTAAAGCTTTCAGGAAATTCACACGACCTAGGACGCCCATCCTAGCCGTTCTTTACAGTCCAAGGCCTGCTCCAGGATGAGCAGCGACTGCTCTTTAGGCAAGTAGCTACTTTCCCTTAGGCTAGTAGCACCTTCCCATTAGGCTAATACCTTCCCCCCCTTGGCTAGCTGCACCTTCCTTTCAGGCTAGAAGCCCCTTTTTTGTAATTAATGGTTTTTACCGCTCTAATGATAAGCTTCACTTTATTTTTGCAATATATCACCTTTTCAAGTTGTAAGATAAATGTTAGATTAAATTAAAGTATAAGTTTGATTTAGACTGTTGTGCTCCTGTTTAGTCTAGCTATTATTGTGTTTTTTTTTTGTGTATTTAATGTACTCTACTTTTTATGTAAGTTTCATCAATAACAAGTGTACAACCGATTCTGAATAGTGTTTGATTTCATTAAAGAATTTTAATAGAATAAAAAATAACTTGCTATGTAAAATATAATTTTAGTAGGATTTTGAGTGTGAGGTTGTTTAGCATATATATATAAATAAATATATATATATATATATATATATATATATATATATATATATATATATATATATATATATATATATATATATATATGAATCTTTGTTTATATTATTATTTCACTCAGCTGACAATCCATTACGTAACACCTGGAGCATCGTGAGATATATTACTTATATATCAATGAAGAACACTTGTTCATTAAAACATCTCATTGAACATCGCTGATTCATGAGACTTTACAACGAAGCATCAGTTACGAAACTCTCAGAATTCGTTAATTACCCATTAATACCGATCACGGAACCAGCGGTGACCAGTTCATTAGGTCAGCAATGTTCACGCACTAATTAGACAAAAATTTATAATTAGAAAATCCCAGTCATTACTGCAAATTACCTAATATACGCTCTTATAATTATTAACATAATACTTAAAAGTTGCATTAAAAGAAGCATAATATTATTAATTATTTATGTAATTTTTGTATAGTTTGCAACAGCTTCCTGGAGGACATTCTGACGCTAACATCAAGATTTGCGTCTAGACAGAAATTTATACACTGACTTCTTCATGAGACACGAATAAAGATGTAAATCACGTTAACTTTCATGGGGGACGACGGTGCTAAGTTGTTATTGCGGCAGACAAAACCCAATTGATGACTACTATCTCACGGAGGCCACCAAATATATTGTCTTGACAAGAAAACACTGATGTACAACCCATCAATTACCATATTAGGAGTGGAAATTGGTGATAATCTGACCTTTACGGGACATGCAATATGTGCTGAGTCATATACGAATGGAAACTTTCATGCCAATTGAGGGTTGTGCTTCATTTGGTAAGATTAAGGGTCAGATTCTTCATAACATTGAAACTTCCAAATGAGATCTATATTCATCCCACAAATTTGAGATTCCTGTCGGCAGTCTAAAATTTCTACAGAATTCAGTACTGGATTGTGCATCTATTAAGAAGCATACTTAATATATTCATTTCAAGGCCGTACAGCAAGACTCTACAACACAGAAAGAATGCAGCTGTCTGTGTGCATTTAATAGTGTTGATAACACACACATACCTTTCACTTAGCTTCTCTAAAAGTCACTCTCTCTTAAAAATATACTTCATAGCAATAGGTGTGATAAGTATCAAGCAGACAAATGTTTCCTCTGCAAGACCCGCATAATCTCAACACTCATATCATCTAAAATATTTCAAATGATGGAAAGCGTTTTGGCAATAGGCTGGGGACCAAAACATTCTGATGCTCTGGCAATGAAAAATATCTTATAAATGGCTAATTATGTACATTAGTATTCAATCAAAATTTTAAATCACAGCATTATTACATACAATTGACCAGAAAACATGCAGTTACTGAAAACCTTGTATCAAGTTACTTGATACTCCCAACCTTAAACGCTCCAATTAGTGCCTTGTTAAAAACAAATTATATTTATGTATGTAATGTCAAATATGTCCATTTTTTATTATGATATGTCAATAAAAATATTGATACTAATAATACATTTAATAACAAATGCTTTTTATTAATTTATTTGTGCAATTAGCATATATCTACTAGATCATTAGTCTTATGTGGGAGAAGAATGTGTGTGTATTAGTGATAATAGATCCCAATAAAGAGGCGTAATAATCAGTGCCGTGTTCTTGGAGTCGTACGTGAATACTACGACTATCCATGTTCTTGCAGTCGTGGATACTACGCCTATCCACGTTCTTGGGGTCGTGGATACTACGACTATCCACGTTCTTGGGGTCGTGGATGCTACGACTGTCCACGTTCTTGGAGTAGAACGTCAAATACTTCCAAACTGGTCGCCTTCACGACCACACGGACATATATGCTAACTGTAATTTACTTTAGTTGGGAGTTTTGATCAGGACAAAGGTAAATTTGCTGCCTGGTTAGTTAAATCTTCTGGTGGGTTTATTAACCCTCCAGAGGTTGATAATCCTTAAACGTAACACCAAACTAGCCTTCACGACTTACTCGTGATTAAGAGCTGTTTGAGGATTCATTTTCTATTTAGGGTTTATTATGAACTGCTTCTGACCTGATTCGTATTTTAATAGAGGTCGTTCAATAATTTATTATAAATTTGCTCTATTGTTATGGTTTAAACTGTAACAATGAGTTGATCGATGATTTGTTTGTAGATTATTTTTACGCTACAAGTCTCTTAATATTTGTATGTGGATTGATTGGTGCCCTTTTTCGTGGTGTTTATTTGAGAACATGAAAAGAAAACTGGAAAAGTCCCGATAACTTTGTATAGAGAAAGGAAGAATGGAATAATAATGAACTAATCTAAATGAGTAAAAAATTAAAGAACATAGAAGACAGGAGATACGAGGGAATGGAAACATCTATTTGATGAAGTATAAATACATGATGGGGGAAACTGGAGGAAGAGGAAGGGAAGTACGAAGAGAAGGTAAGTCTAGAAAAAAAAAGATGATGGAGAATGCGAAACCGGAGGAGGTAGAGGAAAATGGTTGAGTGAGAATGGAAAGAGGAGAGAGTTTCTCTCTAGAACAACAGTAGAAGGGGGAATAACAGATGGAAGAGATTAAACACCATAAGTAGCAATAACCAAAAAGAAATGCAAAAGGGATAGGGGCCAGAGGGAGTGAATATTAAATAAAACGGGAGAGAGTAGAGGGACAAGAAAGGGTGAGTGTGATAATGACGAACAAGTACAAAGCGTGATCCTGAGATTAGCAAGGGGAAGTGAGCAATATTGAAATTAGTTAAAGATATAAAATATAATACTATTGTTACCATAAATGTGTGTGTGTGTTCGCCAATATACCAATATATATATTCACATATTTGTGCTATCGGGATTGAGATTTTTTTAAGCTCTTGGGCCCTTCAAGTTCTAAAGTAGCCGGCGACTTTGCTTACGAGGTCACAAGATCCTGTGCATTTGTGTCTGTAAATACACATCTAAATGCATAATGGAGAATATTGGTTCGCAATTGGCGGCCAGACACCTGATGTCGGTCTCACCAAACTATGCAGGGTGACTGGTTGCTGCTTGGGGATAGTCATAGGGAGAACGAGATTGACTCCATGCTCCTTGGAGCTCAATTTCCAATAAGGCATAATTCCAGATTCCATCCTCATTAATATTCATCTATCATAATATTTTACATGATTATTAAACAATATTTTGCATTTTATTTATCGATGAGGACTGTGTGTAGTAAGGATGGCTACAGTCATTAAGTAGAAGTGAGAAGGGGGAGGGAAGGTGGGAGAGGGCAGGGAAAGTGGGCAAAAGGGAAAGTAATGGGGTTTGAAAGATGGTGTAC
Organism: Procambarus clarkii; assembly: GCF_040958095.1. Taxonomy (NCBI): domain Eukaryota; kingdom Metazoa; phylum Arthropoda; class Malacostraca; order Decapoda; family Cambaridae; genus Procambarus; species Procambarus clarkii. Next base: position 9,759,530 of record NC_091213.1, read on the forward strand.
ATGAGAGAAGATGGTTACAATAATGTCGGGCGTTTATGAGATAAAGATCGTGTGTGTAGTGAAGCTGCGGTCTTCATCACCCAAGCAACGCCGGGTACCGAGCTGGAACATTTATTTTTATTTATTTGTATTTTTATTTATTTATATATACAAGAGTTCTTACATTCTTGTGCCGCCACTAGTACGCGTAGCGTTTCGGGCAAGTCCTTAATCCTATGTTCCCTGGAATACGACCCCCGCGAAAAATCGTTTAACAACCAAGTACCAATTTTACTGTTGAGTTACACAGAGGCTACAGTTAAGGATTTGCGCCCAGTAAATCCTCCCAGGCCAGGATACGAACACAAATATATAAATCATATTATATAATTTTTTATATAAACTTGCAGCAAAAGCTGAAAAAATATTTAACAGACGAAATTCCGTAATAAAATTGAGAATATAAGAGTAAAAAAAAAAAGTTACTTTAGCTTTTTTGATGTCTCGATACTTTTCCTCTCTCTCAATCTCTACCTATCTATCTGTCCATTCTCATTTGACGCAAAACTCGCAGTAATCTCAAACTGTCATTTTCTCTCGGTATCCATGGCAACATGGAGGAATTAGGAGATTGGATTTTCGCGTCAAAATCTGAATTTGAGCACCAAATCCCCCAATACATATATGTTGAGAATTTAATCACGGTCAGCTTTTACTAACTCTATGATAATTCCGAATAATTATACTGTGAATTAATGTATGTTGAGCTGAAAAAAAACTGCCATCGGAGCTTCTAATTTTTTTTTAAACGCAGTTCGAGAAGTACCGAATTTTCAGCCGTATAAAAAGAGTAAATTTCTAATTATATTTTGTTGAATTTCATATTTTTACTGTGTTTATTTCTACATTTAGTTTAGGATATTTTAAAGTGGTTTTGTAGGGAAAACTTATAAGTTTATGCATTTAAATTCATTGTCTATATTCGGTTGAGGGAAACAAAATGGGCGTCCTATCCGCTAGCAAATACGGTAATTGTGAAAATATGTCTATCCAGAATCTCCTATACCCTATACTTTATAAATACACCAGAGCGGGATTCTTTTTAATATGCTTAATATTTGAAGGTTGTGATTTTTGTCATATATGGCTCTCTCTGTTTTTCATTCTTTTCCTTTCTCTCCTTGTCTTTCCCACTCTAAAAACAGTTTTCTTAGCCATAGCTATTATCTTAGTTAAAAATATTTATCTTATGCCTATTGAATTTATATGGATTAATAAGCAAGTTTTACTTGATAATATTTTTATTTCTAGCATCTTTTCGTTGCAAGACTGCGTTAAAAATTCTTAAAATACTAAAAATGCATGATTACAGATGGTGTTGATTTTGAGTAGGAAGCTCCAGCAGGGTCACCGTCTTGTCGTACAGTGACTCTCCGCATATCTACGCCAGGTGGGGAATCTTGTTAAGCTGTTCTTGAACAGTAACACAAGGTACATTTTACCGCTGCTGAAAGCAGTCTTGAAATGACATATTCGAAGCTGGGCAGGAGTAATAGTTTTGAAGGTCATATTTAACCCAGAAGTCATGGCAGGGGGAAAGAAATGGGTTTTGCATTTAAGAGAGCGGTGTGTTCACTTATCCATCGCATTGCTGGCATCTGGAACAAAGTCTCACAACAGGCAGGTATTAGATAAAATAAAACCACCCAGACATATAAAAGATCTGGCCAACAGACGGCTCCAATATCACTCTCTCTTTGATATGAATCTTCTCTCTCCCTACCCTTGTCTTTTTCCAACTTTTTTCTCTCTCGCTCACTCTTGTCTCCTGCTCTCTCTCGGCCTTCTCCATGTCGCTCTCCTACTCATCTCATTCTCCTGCTTTGTTCTCTCTATCTCTCTCATGCCCTTCTCTCTCTCTCTCTCTCGCACTGGTCTCTTGACCGCTCTCTCTCCTCTGATCTCACTCTATTATTCTTCTCTCACCTCACTTCTCTTTCTGTCCCACTCTGTCTAGTATGACCTACATAACATGTGAATGGGATACGAGAACAACCATCTGATGTAGGACGGACGGAAGGAACAGATTTTTCTTCGAATTTTTATTATTATTATTTTCTACCAAAGACGTGGCCACACATTTACAATGATAACCAGGATATATACATTTTATTCTGTCCTTCGTGGTTAGAAATCTGTTGCACATGTAGTTCAGTAATTTATTGAACAAGCAACAACAAAAGGTGATTGCAGTTCTATAAAATGGTAATCTAATTTTCATACATGAATGCATAAGTTTACCTGTGTCGTATATAAACAGTGTTGAGGTTATGTTCTTTTATTCATAATGTAATTAATGTATGTTTGCAAAGTTGACATGCAATTCTGACCCGCTTACACACACACACACACACACTAACACACACACACACACACACACACACTAAGACATACACACACACACACACACACATATACACGAATCTGTACACCAGTAGATTGACGGTTGAAAGGCTAGACCAAAGAGCCAAAGCTCAACTACCGCATGCACAACTAGGTGAGAACAACCCGGTATATATATATATATATATATATATATATATATATATATATATATATATATATATATATATATATATATATATATATATATATAATATGTATGTATCCATCCTTCTCTCATTTTCCTTAGTTCCCCCGCTTCTATTTCTGTCTGTGTCTCTCCCCCCTTTTCTCTCCCCATCTCCACTCTCTCCTTTCCCCTTCTTTCTGTCCGTTAGTCTGTCTCTCTCTCTCTCTCTCTTTCTCCCCTGGCAAGAAAATGGTTTTCGCATCGTAAACGTTTGGTGAGGCGTCTAGAGACCAAAGTACTCCATTACCATATTGTTGTCTCGACCCTCTCGTCCGTCAGTGAGGATATTAATGTCACACACCTCACTCCCGCTGCCAAACACTGATCACTTGCGGGTTGTTGACCCTTAGAGTGCCACTTGACTGGGTAGAATTTGAGTGTCACTTGAATGGATAGAAACTGGGTTCCACTGACTGGTGAAATTGAATGCCACTTTACGTGAGAGAGACACGTGACATTCAATATCACTCGACATCCCAATTATTGAACACAACAGTGCACAGATGTTGCAAATAATATCAATATTAAAAGTAGTAGTTTTATTGAAAAATATGTTTATGTTATTCCCAGCAGTAATTTTAATACGAATAATTAAGCCTGCTACAATAACGATAAGTGTCCAGGATGGACCGAAACGTTGTCGCTTTTGTTTAATTTAAACGTCATCAATGAACGTCATCAATGTTAAATTAACGTCGTTCGCCAAACATATGATGGTGTTTTTTTTTTGTTTTCCAGCCACGATATTGTGACATTCTTTGTTCACTGATTACATGTTATTCATTCAATAACATTGTTCTAAATAACGTAGGAATCGATATCCTTGGTGTTGTCATATGATTTGCGTTGTTTTATGATTAGCAATAAATAAATATTGTGTTATAATAGTCAATGAAAGTCTGTTTATTATTATTATTAATATTTTAATTATTGTTTTTATACGAATAATACCTTTGTAATAACTATTATGTTAATTTTGAACATTTATTTTAGTTGAATATTATGTTTCAAAAATAAATTCATTATTTGTATAATATAATAATATGACATCCATGTAACTTACAGGGAAAAAAACTAGATCGCGGATGAAGTCAGAGTTAAAAATCAATAAAGAAAAACAATAAAAACAGCAACAAAGAGCGTCACGCTTGACGAGGGAGAATCACGATACAAGCGCTGGATCCGTGCCAGGAGGATGTAGTGAAGAAGAGTCGTGATGCCAGGCTCAGGATGAACACCAATCCTATCAAAGAACTCATAAAACTTGGTTACAAATTGGTCGAGCGGTGAGGTCAACGCCTTTCTCGAAAGAGGCATGACGGTGGTAGGGTTGATATTTGAGGTAAAGGTCAGTCAGGAGTTTGGGTAAAAGTGGGGGACCGACCGACCTTTGCGGTTATGCCTGACAGATAAGTTAAAGAAGTGGAAATATGTCTTTTGTGGTAGACCAAGAAGATGTGACTTTTGTATTTGGGCAATCTAATATAGCGTTACAGGGGAGAAGAGCAATCCTCTAAGCAGCAGCAGTATAGTCAGGGAAATAATAAGTACATATATTTGCTTCTAGAATTCTATATATATTATTATATTTTCCAAATTTGCAATTCTTGACATGTGAATCGATTATTTTTTCAATTTTAAATATTTCACATGGCCTTAACATAACGCAACACACAATGAAATATAAAAACTGGGGTTAAGTCATAGAATGGGAATGAATCTGCTTCCATGCTCTCCCTACGGAAAAACACACTTCCGAATGAACATGAGCTCGTGGTGGCTTAGTTGGTAGTGCGTATGCCTCGGGGAGTCCACCGATGCAGATTCAACCCACACGGCTTCACTATTTTATCAAATTGCATTGTTGTAAAAGATAATTAGGGAGTTTCTATCGACTATCTGTCACCAGGAGAGCGTCAATTAATATTCATTCTATCTAATTGAAATCTCTTTAAAAGGTATTAATACAAATTAATAATGCACCAGACAAAGGCCGCCTGAGTTAGGTAAAAAAAATCTAAGAGTTTACATTATTATATCTGTAGAGTGTTTAGTTTGATGAAGTTCAAGTTTAGATTTCAATGACCTTTCTGAAGACTTTTTGTCAAGCAGTAAGACAGACAACTACGGATCCCGAATCGGAAGCAGAACAATGTAACATCACAAGGTAAGTACGCAAAAGCAATTTTTGATGGTCTCGAGGCTTGTCCTATTCAATTCGCTTGGTCAGCCAAGGAAGCGATGGAAATACCAAACCCCTGATAGACTATGGGAGGCATTCTCGTGCAAATTCTCTCTGAAATTCCTAGTATGATGGTTCGAGTCATGGCTAATACAGATGCTGCATTTTTTAACGTACAAAATGGGCAAAGTGTTCGATTGAAATAGCCACAAAATATTTTACGTATTCGGAAACAACATATGGGCGCCCGGAATAGAGTACTACACAGTCAGAAAGACAATGATTTTATCAACTGTACTGTATTACTGCTACGTTATAACAAAGTAATTATTAAAAACTACTATAGATAATGATAAATTTTGCTAAACCCACCGTCCTAACACAGATATTCTTGAGTGCTTACCACAAGCCTTAACACACTTGACTTAGAGAGTCATGTCAGCCTAGAAACAAACTAAATAATTTTCTATTTACCTTCGTATTGATTGAAAATATGTTGGTGTAACATTTACATCATCGTAGAGTCCATATTTTCTATACTTGGGATTACAGGCTATCACCTAATGCTGTAATCCTAATGGACATTACTTCTGCACCATTCTCTGTAACGACAATGATGCCAAATCCCTCTGGTGCCTGAGGTATTTAAGTGCATTTGAGTTACATGTAATGCAAGTTAATAATATAATGAATTAATTTGTAAGAAACATGTAACCGCAAAGGAGATCAATCATACATTATATAAGAATGAAAAGAGCTTATATCCACCATGTAAAATGCACGAATGAGTTTTCATTGGACAACTAGATCCATAATTATATATATATACAAAAATTATTATTGTAAAAAATATAAATCAAATAACCAGATTATCATACATTAATACAATTGATCGCGTGTCTAGATAATCCTCCAGGCTCCTGGATTACACCATATTCACACACCTGGACTTTTTCCCTTGTCAAATTATTATCGTAATCTCGCAAATTATCATATAGATTAACTGGAATTATCGTACACAACTGGAATTATTACATGTTTACAGAAACAACGGTCGTGTAGCAAGTTTCATGACGTAAAAATCAGGCTTCGTTAATTGCCGTTGATACAGCAAATCTTTATTGTGGTGATAATCACAGCGCCACAGAGCCTGATTGTTGACTCCTCTGGCCAAAGAAAGGCTCCCGCGTACTCACAAACACGAGATGTTTAATAATGTAACCTGACCAGCGAGTAGACCTGAAAGTTCGAGCAAAACAGACCCCAACGGGACACATTTGCCCTATAGGGTGTCACGTTCAAAGTAAAAAACAACTGGGAGAAACTGGGTGTGATGGAAGGGCTCATTCTTAGACGAGATATCACCGGGGGAATATTAAAAGACGTAGCATATTTCCTGCCGCAGAGTAAATGTGTAGCGTCATCTGTAGTAGGAAAAAACACATACTATTCCCCTATTACTCATTTATCCCTCCCCACACCACATCCTCATTCCTTTTTTCAACCCGGCTCTCCACACCAGAACAACTCAGCCCCACACCGACGTACATCTCCCAACATCTGTGTAAAATTGTCATCTTGGCTTGGAGCATTCTCTAGGCCATTTCTTCTCCCCACTTATATGTACCTACTCCTCACGCCCACCTACGCCCTCACACTCACTCCCCAATTACCCACAATCCCCCACGAATATAATTATCTGTTAACATCTAATTAGCATACATGATCCTTGATAATCCCCGACACAGCAAGATTAAGGTTCCCAGTCTACGCCTCTCATGTCTCTGTAAAACTTTCCTGGAGTCGTGAATGAATTACCCGTGTTCGCAAACTTGTTAAAACTGCGTGAAATATATTGACCCACTGGATGGAACGATCAGGGTAGAGCCGCCATATTGTTTAGCGAATTACGTTCGTATAAATTCGCGCTTTCGTAGTGCTGGGATCGTCGAGAAACGGGCACGAGATATCGTAAGAGAGGTTAGAGAGATAAACTCAAGAGGAGGGACTGTTATCGTATTCGAGGTAAAGTAGTTTAATTGTTTGAGAGAGAACCCTTCAGTGGTTTCGTATCTTTTGGCCAATAGTATTTATTAATTATTCTGAGAGAGTAATCTGCATTGTTAACATGTAATTAAAGCATAAATTAATTACGAAATTTGTCTAGGAAAGTTTTCAAGAAAATGAAATGTTACTATCGTGCTTAAGTATTTTTGTTATCAAGATATTATAGGGTTAGCATTCTTAAGACTTTTGAACGTCGCTTAATAAATGACTAAATTATCACACATTTGTACCACTATAAGTTATTATTCATATGACTGAGCGTAATAACTAATAAGGATTTTAAGTGTATAACAAAAAATACTTTTAAACTACAAAGTTGCAATGTATCACTCGCAGAGAAATCACGCATTCATCAAGGAAAAAAACGAAAAAGACAATGAACTTTTTATATTTCAGGACTACATCTTTTTGACAAAATATAAAAAGTATCTTACATTAGTTACAGCACATGAAAACAAGACCGTGTTAAATAATAAAAACCCGTTTCTAGTGAACAAATTATTAATTATTCCATATTATATGGTATTTAAAATACCTAAGAGCTAAAGTCACCTTAGTCAAGGAGCTGAAAGAACTTTAGTCGTTGTAATTTAGCAAATCCCATCCAGTGAATTTCCGTAAATTACAGTATTTTTGACGTTGTCAGCGTTCAATATATGCTGAAGCGTTTGTTTTAAAAGCTTTAGCAAAATGAAAAAAGTCTGGGTTAAATAAGTATACGAATAAAGGCCAACACATTTTGATTATTTAAAGAATATATTTTCAAATATTCGTAGGTTTTTGAATAAATTCTTTATATTTTTTAATAAAGTGGGGATAAACCCTTGAAATCCCGTAATTATATAGAGGGGGGCGGATCTTAAACCATTGATTGAACGACTGTGAGTATTAGGGGATAGATGGATAGGCAACGATCCTACAGTTCCACTATTGTTGCTGTAAAATTGGGGGGACGGAAGCTTATACCAATGCTTTCATTTGGTTTACGGGAAGCTTAAAAAAGGGTTTTCATTTGGTGGAATGGAACCAATTTTTCAATAATCTTGTGAAAAAAGATGCATGTATGTAATTATTATATAAATATGAATGTATTTATGTACTGATTATTATGTATTAAAGCATTTAAGTGCATGCTGGTGTGTGCATACATGTATGTATATGCATTATAACGTTCATGTTAAATGCATTTTTAACATTCATTATATGCACATATATGCATTAATTTAACATAACACAAACATAAATATGGAATAAATAGTAAAATAGACGATAATTATAAACAAAATATATCGGCAAGATAAATAAATAATTTGCCAGACTTAATATTAAAGAAATATGAAATTATTTAGTTCGTTAGTGTGGTCAATCCTAACTCCAGTTTTTTTTTATCAAAGTGGTCAGAGATTACCCTGACCTTTGAGTGCTTTGACCTCTGACCTCTCTGACTTCCAACCTTTTTTTCTTATATTTTTTGTTTTGTTTGCAACACTAACTTGCCCCAACCACATACCTTTCTCCACCTCCTCCCCCCCAGTCCTGCTAAATCTTTCCATTCTTACAGAGCCTCACGCACCTGTCCCATTTCCCCCACGCCACCAACCACGTACCCTCCCATTGGAAACCTCCTGTTCCATGCCAACACCCCTTCCATCCTGCCATCTCACCCCATTCCTCCCCTCCCTGCTAACATTGCCTCTTCGCCTAGATCCACCCTTCCGCCAGCTCCCGGAAGCACAAAGTGAATCCATAAAGACCATCAAGTTGAGAGACTCGGTATAACGATTCGTTCTCAACAGAATGTTCGTATTAGCAATTAACATAGTGTAGCTGGGGTGGAATCCGTGTCCTATCTGACTACGCATTTTAATGTTTTGCCTTGCACACTCGTATGTGTGTTTGCGTTCGTGTGTGTGTGTTTGCGTGAGTTTGGTCGTGTGTACATGAGTTAGTCAGAGTGGGGAAGTTAGCTTGTGTGTGTCTCATTTTATACAAGATGAAAAATTAGATTGTGAAAGGGAATCATTGCGGAGACAGATTTCGCTTGCTGTTGATACTAGGGAAAAAAAGCAGTTTGTTAGCTCTCGAATTAATTACTTCTTTTTTTCCTAGTACTGACTAGATGCAGCGGCGTTCTGAAAGGGGAGCTCCGAAGCGAGGGAATCTGTTCTGATTTTATATGTAAATGCATGAAGAAAAAGTTTTCATGCCATTTAAACATATTAGAAAATGCCAAAATTGTCTGTAAAAAGACTAATTTAATTCAGCTGAACCATTTACAAAATGCAACTAAGCTTACTGATATTGTCAGTTAATTTAAACGTTTGTAGAACTTTACTTTTTTGTACAAGAAACAAAATGGGAATTTTTATGGATTGAAGATAATTTTTGTTTAATTTTCATATAAACATTTAAAAGTTTTCCTTCTCAGGACTGCACTTTCTCCTCTTCAACCAAAGTTGCCATTTATTCACAATCATATGTCCGTTTTTTTATTCACGTTTGGATATAATACACACACACACACACACACACACACACACACACACACACACACACACACACACACACACACACACACACACACACACACACACACACTCACACACTGAGTGTGAGATTATTAGGAAGAGATGTGGTGGAGGCTGACTCCATACACAGTTTCAAGTGCAGATATGATAGAGCCCAATAGGCTCAGGAATCTGTACACCTGTTGATTGACGGTTGAGAGGCGGGACCAAAGAGCCAAAGCTCAACCCCCGCAAGCACAATTAGGTGAGTACAATTAGGTGAGTACACACACACACACACAGTGGACATAGACGAAATGTTCACACGGAATAGTAACAGAACGAGGGGACATGGGTGGAATCTGGAAACTCAGTTGAGTCATAGAGATGATAGGAAGAGTAGTGTGAGAGTAGTTGGAAACTACTCTCACACTACTCTTTTAGCGTGAGAGTAGTTGGAAAATGAAATGCATTTAAGGAGCAGGTTGTGGAAGCAAATTCTATTCATAATTTTAAAACTAGGTATGATAGGGAAATAGGACCGTAGTCATTGCTGTAAACAATCGATGGCCCGAAAGGCGGGATCCAAGAGTCAATACTCGATCCTGCAGACACAAATAAGTGAGTACAAATAGGTGAGTAAACACACACACACACATTCACATACACACTATCTTGTATACTCGTTGCTATCACTTATAAACATTTTTACAGCATATATTATGATGAAATTTTAAAGAAAATGTTAAAATTCCTCGATGTCCATGTTAAGCAAGTCATAACGACGTGCATAACTGGCTGAGATTCAAGCGGATGGTTGCTCGCGTTCGAATTTAATATCAAGAGCCATGATTCCTGTTGCATTTACGAAGTTACGAAACCTATAAATCAATCCATTATCATGATGGGGTTTTATTATATATATTTTTAGCTCTTTATCAGCTTGGGATCTCTACAAGGTTGTTTATAACAATAATAATCTTGTGTTAAGTTTTGTGGCTGGTGAAAGGTTTAATAAATGTAAACAAATTCGCCATAATGATAGATGCAGAGGTTTCGTAAAGGGATTTGTAAATGCTTAATGAATCCTGATTCAAGAATCGTATGTCCTCGAGCACCAAGATTCAGGAAGGCGTTCCTGAGCATTTTCAGATTTTGATTTTATTGTGACTGAACACTGGAGTTAGTTGCTGGAGTCACTCTCGTTGGCCAACGCTGAATGTATGTTTTAATTGTGTGTCGGGTGTGTTGTGTGTGTGCTGAGTTGACTGTCGTGTATGTGTTGTATGCGTGTCACGTACATCATGTGTGTTGTGTACGTTGGGTGTGTGTTGTTTGTATAGTGTGTCTTGTGTGTTTTTAGTGTATCTTGTGACTTGTGTTTTCTCCAGAGTGGTTGAAACATGAACTCTCGCCTGAAGGAAAGCAGTAAAACATGAACACAAAAAGTTTAACTTTTCTCCGGTGTGGCCCAAAAGCTTTCACGGGTAGAACGTTATGCACAATAAGGAGTTTTAAGGAGTCGCTCTCTCAACAGCATTGTCATCTATTTGTCCTATTTTTCATTCAATATTAACAATTCCATCAACTTTGACAGGTCGGTACAGCAAAGGCCTTTTATTTTATGTCTAAATTGAACCATCGGGGATCAAATATAAGTAGTTGGACTCCTCTATTTCACAACAACTTCACATCCGAGCTCTTTATCATCATATCAAACTCCTTTTCTTCATATCCAGGCTTCTTTTCTTAATATCCCAGCTCCTTGTCCTCATATCCTAGCTCTTTGTCCTCATATTCCAGCTCCTTGTCCTTATATCCCAGCTCCTTGTCCTCATATCCCAGCTCCTTGTCCTCATATCCCAGCTCCTTGTCCTCATATCCCAGATCCATGTGCTCATATCCCAACTCTTAGTCCCCGTATCCCAGCTCCTTCTCCTCATATCCCAGCTCCTTGTCCACATATCCCAGCTCCTTGTCCTCATATCTCAGCTCCTTGTCCTCATATCCCAGCTCCGTGTCCTCATATCCCAAGTTCTTTGTCCTCATATCCCAGCTCCTTGTCCTCATATCCCAACTCTTAGTCCCCATATCACTTCTACATACTAGCCATACTATTTACATATCTACACAAGTGCAAAAGCGTACGTACGAAGCTATGTACATGTGCACATATATACATATCGATATTCTAGCAGTGATATCTTGATCAAGGGAAGCTGTCAAGTATGCGTGAGACCACATAACAAGATAACACACTTACGCACGCATCAGTCAGGAATCAATAACACTCAAGAGATGTCAGGGTTGCCAGACACCACCAGAAGACGATTAATTAGCAGTGGTATTACACAGTCTAATGACTGATGAAGAGAATTTGCCTGCGCGCTGACAAAGGATTAATGAGCTTACTTTCATAGGATTACAGCATGCAAGGGGAATAGTAATGCAAGAGATGAAACTGGAGTAGAGCTGATGTGACCAAAGGCACATTATTTTGGAAGGCAAGAACAAGGCGGATGAGGTTAGAAAAAATGATCCAGAGAAATTTGTGTGTGATTTTTTGGGGGCGATGAGTCCATATACTTGGATTGGTCGGTTGAATGATGGCTTTGTATCTTTCAGGGTCGGCGTTTAATCTCTGATGGTCTGAGGGGTTGGGTAGCATTCCTGCACTCCATCCTTGTATGGCAGCTGCTTGTCCTCATATCACTCTCACGTACTGCAGGATCTTTCTGGCTTAGAGATGTCTCTTGATTATTACAGTACATATGCTGATATATTGCCTCCCTGACCTAAGGAAATATGTTAGCTACATAAGAGGGGTGACACACACACACACACACACACACACACACACACACACAAATTATATGAAATCATATTGTATAAAATCATACAAACGTAGGGGTGGTAGGAGAGACGGAGTTATCAGGGGAAAGCGCCAAGTCATTTCGACTATATATATCACTTGGAAGGGGTATAGATAAGGCTTTGGGATGGGATGGGGGAAGGAGTGGATTAGAACATACTCAAGTTTCCAAGGAGAACCTACCGGGTCATTAATGATGATAATTATCCTCTTGATTAATTAGGAAGATATAACGAGCCTTGTTTGTCAAATGGGAGTTGCCGTCACTAATGATGGCTAGTGTCAGGGAGAGAGAGAGAGAGAGAGAGAGAGAGAGAGAGAGAGAGAGAGAGAGAGAGAGAGAGAGAGAGAGAGAGAGAGAGAGAGAGAGAGGAGTGGCATAGAGATGGAGAGACAAACAGTTAATGTGATAAAAAAAATTGCCGAAATCTTAACAAAAATTCAATATTAAGACAATTATTCAAATTTTTGCATAATATTTTAACAATCTAACTAAATCACTTTATACCTAGTGCATTCACTTAGATAAAGTACGCCAGGTGAATAAACCGGTTGAATATAGCAAACATTAGCGTAGACTTATCTTCCGTTCTCCCATTTCAATTGAAAACCAACTAAGAACTGATTAGTGTCTACCTGAAGAAGTGCAGATAATAATACAAATGATAGGTGACAGGTGATCGATTGGACAGAACTGAAAAAAATAATATAATGAAATATCATTGACATAAATAACACAGCCTATAACCTGAAGCCCGTATCAACAGGATAACATTAGCAGCATACGTGAAGCTCTTAAATATCAAAGTGGAATACAGGAAACTCAGACTAAACACTCACAGAAACCGCAGTTAGCGTGGGGAGAACCAGACGAGGGCGTTGACGAAACGTCAAACCTCCTATCTATCTCGCTTGATCCCCCGTTGATCCTTCCACCTGTTTGTTGACGCTAGCAGCACCGAAATCCTCCCTCGTTAATCTCCCACTCCCTGGCCATCCCCCTCCCACCCTCCATGCCAGTGTTCTGAGCTCCTGCTTGGCTTTTCCCCCCAACTTGGGACCATCAACATAAAGCAACCATAAGCCTGTAGCTCGGTGTCGCTGCAACCAGGCGCTCAACATCCGGCTTGTATGAGCATCTGTCAGAGTGAAATCTCATCTCCCATTCTGTTTTATGCATCTTCTCTTTTATGTTTCTATCTCATATCATTCTTATGATACGATATGATGATCATTCTTATATCATGTCAAAGCATTACTAGTTTACTGTGGATAATTTGAATTATCCTTGTCACTGGCATTTTTATTTTCTTTACTGTAAATAGTAAATATGTATTTATCGAATTACCGAGCTGATGAACATAAATCATTTAGAAAATATACTGAGAGGAATGATAAAGTTAATCCCAGTAATTAGAAGCAGCCGTAATTAAGAGAGATTAATGATGCTTAATTAGATCCTATACCAAGGGAAAAAAATAGTGTATGATTTGATTAAAGCACTCATATGGGTAAAAGTACATAACAAGTATATTAATAGAGTGTTATAGATATATACCAATTAAAATATGATAACACAAAATTACACGTTTCGGAAGGTAGGTTTGGGATTGGTTTTGTGGGTTAAAAGAATGGAATTGGATGAAGGGTAGGAAGAACTGACTGAGGGGGGATGTGAGTGGGTGGAGGATTAGGATAGCATGGGGAGGATAGGGGCTACAGGGATGGGGGTTGAGAAGGATAAATGTGTAGGTTAGAATATAGAAAGTATGGTGGTATTAGCTAAGGATGAGAAGGAGACGGGAGGGGGTAGAGGGGAAGTGGTTGCAATGGAGCGAAACACCATGGGATAAGGATGAACAGAAAGAGGGGGTGTAAAGGAAAGGGGTCGTGGGTGTGATCTGGGCTGAGAGGGAGAGAGGGAGGGATAGAGGGGTGAGAGGGAGGGAGGGAGGGATGGAGGGGTGAGAGAGAGGGAGGGAGGGATGGAGGGGTGAGAGAGCGTGATGGAGGGATGAGAGGGAGGGGTAAGCCTGGGTACATGAGGGAGTAGGAGTACTGTGCCCTCACCTAACAACATGTGGGAGGAATAACATGACGAATGGCCTTGTTTGCTTCACACACACCATCGCCCCACTATTAAATGACGTCATCCAAGTCTCCCATTCTTTTATAATTATCTTGGGAAATTTACAATTAGCTAATGTTTTATTTTATTAGATAGTTTAAAAATTAGTAATAAACAAACGAGTAAATAATTTGTAAATCTGTAAAGGCAATAACTCAAAGTAAAGGAAATCAAAATTTGCATTCAGATACATAAAATAGTGATTAGCTTATTTACCCAATTATCTAAATTAAACTGTTTCACTCTCTCGCCTGTCTCTTACTTGATTACACACACACCAATGCATGTAATCATAAACAAACTTATACATATATACTTAGACGAATACATGAAAATATACACGGGCACACTTTCAAAATAAAAAAAATACCTACAGGCAAACATACAACCGTGTATGTACGCATACATCATGAGAAGATGACCCTCATCCACTTGTAATTCTGCAGCTGTCATTGTGATTGGTTTGACAAAACCAGATTATAGAGCCGAGCAGAAAAGGGACACAGCCAAATGTGGAAGGAAGATATTTAGGAGATATGAACACGTAGGAAATATTAATAAAAGAGGGAGATGAGCTAAGTGGAATGGGAGAAGTGAGAGGAGGAAATTGTTGGAAGTAGGTATGAGAGAGAGAGAGAGAGAGAGAGAGAGAGAGAGAGAGAGAGAGAGAGAGAGAGAGAGAGAGAGAGAGAGAGAGAGAGAGAGAGAGAGGGAGAGAGAGACTCAGGAGTAGATGAGAAGGGTGTGTGTGTGTGTGTGTGTGTGTGTTTGAGGAGTTTCGTGGAAGGTGAAAGTGTTTATTGGGGTGTAAAGAGTGATGGGAAAGGAGTGTATTGACTGAGCGAAGTGTGTGGGGATGAAGGTGTGGGATGGGAAGGGGTAGGTATGGAATGAGAAAGTGTTTGTGTATGGAATGGGAAGAGTGGCTGCAGGATGGAAGAGGGGGAGATGTTTGATGGGAAAGGGGTGTGGGATGGGAAGGAGGTGTATTGATTGTTTGTGTGGGGTATTAGAGTAGTATGAAGTTCCATAGGTATGTGTTCATATGTGTGTTCAAAATGAGAGAAAGGGAGAGAGAGAGAGAGAGAGAACTGTGTTTATGTGGCGAGAGGGAGAGATGAGAGGGGAAGCAGTTTCGACAAGAGTGAACTGAGAGATGAAGGGTTACGAGGCTGTCTCAACACGCTTACCCAAACAAGGCAGCATCAAAGCAAACATCACTTTACAAAGCACTAAACACACGGCTACAGTGCTAACTCATACATGGTGAATAACGCGAGTTAAAACAATGATTAATATGCAAAAGCGTCTTTACATTTGCGTTCACATGTACATAATACGATGGTATATAATTATAACTTTCTGTCCCTGGCACTAAAACATTAATGGATATCCTTGCACAAACAACATTATCACTTGTTGTAAGATATCCTTCACAAACAACAGCATTACCCTTTCTAGCCAAGCTAAATCTACAGCTGTGTCACCAACTAAAGAAGATTAAATGGTTAAAAATATATGCAAAAAAACGTGTAAAGATAAAATTCTTACTGCCTCTCTGTTGGAATAGACATTCCTGTCTGTCGAAGTACAGTACGGACTCAGAGGACCCGTAGCTGTCCTCCCAATCCTGAAATCACCCCCGTATATTCCCAGACAACAAGAAAAAAAACTTAGTTACGACACAAGGGGACTCGCATGGGGAGAAACAGAGGCTTTTAAATCATTATTACCATACAGTGGCAGCCCTTCTCGGTTCCGAGCCTTCGTAATACGTGCTAATTTGGTCCCAATTTCCACTACGTGCTCTTCCTAGTGCCGGTAGGAATGTTTGGGAAGCGAGGCGTGGATGAATGGCTGAGAAGAGATGGATACGATGACAGGATATGAGAACAGAGAATGAAGGTGTAAAAGTGAGTGCACTCATTTATGCTGGAGCTATATTACTTCAATCTCACCTTGCCAGCTGTGCTTCATACTGCGTCTGCATTTGCAATTCTGGATGTGTTTAGATTCTTTTACATCCTTCTCTAGTTCATTACATTTCGCTATTACTTTCACGGTTACAGAACACAAACTGCTGATAAATCTCCCTCTCTTTCCCTCCCTTTCCTTATTTACCTCCCCTTCTTCCATTCCTTTTCATCTCACATTTCTTCCCCTCGCCTTTCTTGTCAACTATTCCATCCTCCCTTGCTAATGACCGTACCAATTGTCCATTTTAAATTCCTATGTTTATCAGCACATAAATTAAGACGACAAGGATTAATATGAATTGTTTGTTCAATGATTCGATTTTATTGGGATTCGAACCACTGATTGTCAAGCAGCAATTTATCCAAAATCTTAAGAATAATCTTCAGAATTATCAGAAGGAGGCCTTTAGAGCACGTTACAGCTCCATGACACCTATACTAGACTATGCAGCCCAGTTGAGGAACTTCCGCCAAAAAATGCACAGAGGGAAACTTGAAAACATACAAAGGTTTGTAACGAAGTTCGTTCCAGAAAAACGTGGGATGGGTACCAATGGAAGTTAAAGGAGTTCTATCTAACGACGCTAGAAAAGGAATGAGTTTGAGATATAACAGAGATTTATAAAATATTTAGTGGAAGAGTATAGGATGGATAAGGATGGTGTTTACAATAATTTTAATTAGGATTTAGAAGAAAACGTTGGAACATGCACAGAGTCATCAAGAAGGGAGAAAGTAAGAGTAGTAGAAAGTTTAAATAAAGCTAAGGAAAAAAAACAAAACTAAGTTGTAGAAAAAGCTTTTACTTATATAATCTTAAAACTTAAAATAATTCGTGAGATTATGGTGGGTCTAAGAGCTGAAGCTGGGCCCTACAGAGAAAACGAATTGAACACATACACAAACACACACATAGAATGCCTTGCGGACAGCGCTCAAGGATTGTAGTCTTAAAGTCCCGGATTCGAATCCCGGCCGAGACAGACATAATTGAACAGAGTTTCTTTCACATGATGCCTTGTTCACCTAGAAGTAAATAGGTACCTGGAAGTTAGACAGCTGCTTCGGGCTACATCCTGGTGATGTATTTACCTTGTTGTGCTTGCGGGGGTTGAGCTCTGCTCTTTCGGCCCGCCTCTCAACTGTTTCTAACTACTACTACTACTATTTTTTGTCCACATCTCACATACATACACACACCCCAGGAAGCAGCCCATGACAGCTGACTAATTCCCAGGTGCCTATTTACTGCTAGGTAACAGGGGCATAGGGTGAAAGAAACTCTGCCTAATGTTTCTCGCCGGCGTCCGGGATCGAACTCGGGACAACAGGATCACAAGTCCAACGTGCTGTCCGCTCGGCCGAGCGGCCCCATACTTACGGCCCCATGTGTGTATGTGTGTGTGTGTGTGTGTGTGTGTTTGTGTGTGTGTGTGTGTGTGTGTGTGTATGTATTATAGGGAAATATAGAAGTAGATGTGATGGCGGAAAAGAGGTCTGGAATCAATGCATTAGACCACTGATGGTTAGCAAAATGGGGTCCAAGAGTTAATAGCTCGTGCCTGTAGGCCGAAATAGTATACACACACACACACACACACTAATATCAGAGATATTAGAAAGAACTTTTTTAGTGTCAGAGTGGTTGACAAATGGAATGCATTAGGAAGTGATGTGGTGGAGGCTGACTTCATACACAGTTTGAAGTGTAAATATGACAGAGCCCAAAAGGCTCAGGAACCTGTACACCTGTTGATTGGCGGTTGAGAGGCGGGACCAAAGAGCCTGAGCTCAACCCCCGCAAGCACATTTAGGTGAGTACACACTCACACGCACAAATGAGCCACAGCACCCATTTATACTCATACCCATTGGGTATACCAAATGGGTACTCATTTGTACCCAAATGAGCCACAGAGACATTAGAAAGATATTTTTTCAGTGCGTATGCATTAGGAAGTGATGTGGTGAAGGCAGAATCCATACACAGTTTCAAATATAGATTTGACAGAGCCCAATAGGCTCAAGAATCTGTACACCAGTTGATTGACAGTCGAGAGGCGGGACCAAAGAGCGAAAACTCAACCCTCGCAAGAACAACTAGATGAGTACAACTAGGTGAGTACAAACACACACACATACACACACACACACACACACACACACACCTTCCGACCCTCGCCAGCCTCTCTAAAATCGCCAGCATGTTTTCCTCTCTCGCTAGGTAACAATTTTCCAGGTTTTCTCGTTCATGTCAGGGCTACCAACATGTCTTCGCTCTTTCCCCTCTCCCCATACTCTTTGCTCCCCCTCCCACCCCTCCTGTGCTCACTTCCTCTGCTCCCCCATTCCTTATCCACCCTCCTCTCCCACCGCTTCTATTCTCTCTGGAAAGACTTGCCCATCAAAACCCATTAATTTTGGTTGTGTTCCAAACTGAAGAACTCAGGTAACTGTAACCGACCGCATGAATTGATAATGAAATAAATAAACATTAAAAATAATTTAAATGATTTAATTATTAAATTATTAAAACATTGATAAGATCTCATTACGTGACCGCTTGGAGATTTTTTTGTTTGAAGACAGTAGTGGGGGGGGAATTATTGTGATAGACGAACTAAATTTCCCCCCCCCCCCCCGAACTAAATAATTCCCCCCACGAACTAAACGTTCGTGGGGGGAATTATTGTGATAGACGAACTGTCGTGCTTCATACATGCTGCGGTTCTTGTTCTCAATTTAAAGGTGCGGAAGCTTGTTGACCAGACCACACACTAGAAGTTGAAGGGACGACGACGTTTCGGTCCGTCCTGGACCATTCTCAAGTCGATTGTGATGAGGCGGTAGAGACAGGCAATAAATAGGCAAGAGAGAGCTGAGGAGGAAACGTCGTCGTCCCTTCAACTTCTAGTGTGTGGTCTGGTCAACATACTTCAGCCACGTTATTGTGACTCATCGCCTGCGTGCGGAAGCTTGAACGTTCTTAAATGGAACGTGTGTTGTGGTCGAAACATTCTTTCGTTAATTAGAGTTATGTTAAAACGTTCTTATTTGCTCAAAATATGTACATTCTTTCTAAGGAAAACTGAACAAGTAGTGTTTTTTCTCCCAATTCAAATTCTAATCTTAATAGTTATAATGCTGCCAGCATGCACCTGCCCGTACCACTTAATATGCTGCCAGTATGTGTTTGATAATAATACTGGCGTTACTGGCAGTATATACCCAGCAATAATACTGGCGATGTAGTCTGTACGGACAGTTAACATGGCTTAATACCTCATTATAATACGAATGAAACACAGATTGAAGTGGCTTACATAAAAGAACACATTATATATATATATATATATATATATATATATATATATATATATATATATATATATATATATATATATATATATATATATAAATTACGAATGGTGATTGAATAGATTAAAAAATCTGATCATGTTATTAATTATCTGGATAATTACCTTTTGTACTGATGAATTGAAAGGACATTAAATCATTAATTTGTCCTAATTTTGTTCTCGCTGTTTAAATGGGAATAATTGGCTTGTATTCAGAATGAACACAATACTGTCGAGCTTTTTCAATGCCTTACATTGTTCATATTAACAAATCGATCTGAATTTACATTTACACGACATTTTTAAAGTTATTAAGCATGTCAATTTATTTTTACTAAATTCCTGAGGTTGTAGTGGGTTTTCAAGTTTGGATTGTTAATACTGGTCAATAATTTTTATCATTGTTTCATAGTCGATAATCTAATTTCTGTTTTTTATTCAGTTGTGTAACATTTCAAAGAATTGGATATTTAGACACTCAAACACTCACTTATACTTCCAACTACCCTATTCAATGAACCCTCATGCTCCCAAATTATTCCTCTTAAGGTGAGAGGGTGCAACACATCAGTTGCACCAACACACCTTACTCATCTTCCTTACCTCACTCATCTTACTCACCCCTCCCACTCTTCTTCATCTCACTCACCCAATTCACCTAACTGATTGACCTTAAAAGTTGAGCTGAGCAGTCTGTTCCCTTGAGCTCCTCTGTCGTAAGAAAATGAAATACTCCCAAAAGTCATTCCCGTGGCGCGCTTTTCAATATAGTTTTTTCCTTCTTTCCTTTCGCCTGTTTCTTTTGTATTTAAGCCTTTCTCCAATTTCTCGTTATTCCATTTTATGTTTTTGCATTTTTTATTAATATTGCGCGTGAAATTCTCTAATTGTAATTATCTGACTGTCAGGGCCCAATTGAATTTACCTCTAAAGTCTCTTGAAATGAGCTGTGCTCATTGTCTACCGTCTTTGACAACTTTATCAACTACCTTCTTAAGTCTTGAGGAAAATTTAAACTCATAACTTTCTCTTGAAGGTTGTTCTTTCCTCTTTTGACATTGGAAAAAAACATGGTTGCTGATTTTTTATTTATCTTTGATTCTTGATCATGAAACAGTGTTCTCGTTGCTCTTAGGGCAGGGCATAAAGAGTTTACTAAATCATCTTTCTCCAACTCTTTGATTTATTTTATGTATTGTGATTATGGTAATTTTCTGATATGTAACTGTTTAGGAAAATTTATTAAACGTAACCTTTCTTCGTAAGTCAAAGGGGGGCAAATTTTCTGAATGAATTCTGTCTCTGTCTTTTTGAACTCTCATTAGTTAACTACATTTTTTTTTAAGTCAGGGCACCAGTCACATGCTTTGTGTTCTAATGCCGGCTGAATATAATTAGATTCCTGGAGACATCTTCAGTATTCCTGAAAACTTTTCACTGAACTCATGTTAACTCCTTCATTGAACTCTTGTAGACTCCTTCATTATTCCCTCAATTGTGATGTGGTAACATGGAGCCTAAATCTATTCCTATTCCATTCCATTGAGAGATTTGTTAGGAATTAAAATCTATCAGCTACTGTTCACTCTACTCACTCTGGCTGACTAGGTGATGTTGCAGGTTACTGCGACCTCGTAGTTCAGCAATAATTCAAAAAGCACTCAAGCATATCTGCGAACGTGTATTTATGTATTTATGTAACTGCTCTATCAATGGTTGGAGACAGACATAAACTACAAACATTATTGAATCTTGCACCATTTCTTATATTGTGTGTGTGTGTGTGTGTGTGTGTGTGTGTGTGTGTGTGTGTGTGTGTGTGTGTGTGTGTTTACAATTTGTTTACTATTTGTGTCTGCAGAATCGAGCCATTAGCTCTTGGATCTCCGTCTTTCTAACCAATCTAGTTTCCTCAGTTTTATCAACTACATACATTTCTTCCTAACACACACACACACACACATTCCCCAGGAAGCAGTCCGTAGAAGCTTTCTAACTCCCCGGTGCCTATTTACTGCTAGGTGAACAGAGCATCAGGGTGAAAGAAACTTTTCCCATTTGTTTCCTCCTCCGGAGGGAATCGAACCCGGGTCATTAGGACTACGACCCCCGAGCGCTATCCACTCAGCTGTGTGTGTGTGTGTGTGTGTGTGTGTGTGTGTGTGTGTGTGTGTGTGTGTGTGTGTGTGTGTGTGTGCTTGTGTATGAACACACAAAAGTTTTATAATTTTTTATGTCTATCAGTCTTCATTCTTGCCTCTTGATTTACTTGCACTTAATCCCTTTTAATATCTAATAAATTATATATTTCACTTCTATTTGTCTCTCTTCTATTGCTTCTCTATCCCCTCTCTCTATCATCTTGAATCTCTATCTCATTCCGAATCTTTTATTTTTTCTCGCCCCTTTCGTGTTCTCTTAGTATTTTTGTAATATATACATGTTCCTCTTCTTTTTCTCTGTTTCCTCTCATTATGAATCCACAATATCACTTTTTCTTTTTTATCACCAATATCGCTTTTTCTCTTTGTTCAAGCTCTTGCCTTCTCTTTATTCTAGTTTCTCTTATTTTTCTGTCTTCGTTCAGTATCCTTCATCTACATAATTTTTCCAGTTGATTTATTTATCTTTCATATCATTCTTTCTTGTTTCAAAATCCTTTCCTCTTTTAATCTTTCCAATGTTCGCAATCTGAGAGCGAAAGACCTTAGCATAAACGCACATAAAAACCAAGGGGAGAGTAAATCTCAATTCATATAAAGATTCGTATGTATGATCTCTTATGAAGTCAGAGTTGATGAAGTTCCTGAAGGTGAAAAGTCAACAAATATATTTTATTCAAAACTTTGTTTGATTTTCATTTGTTTCATAATCTTCTCGCTTCTTCTTTCCTCTATTTGGTTACAGTCTTTCTGTCTGTCTGTTTGTCTGTCTGTCTGTCTCTCTCTCTCTCTCTCTCTGTCTCTCTCTCTCTCTCTCTCTCTCTCTCTCTCTCTCTCTCTCTCTCTCTCTCTCTCTCTCTCTCTCTCTCTCTCTCTCTCTCTCTCTCTCTCTCTCTCAGGGATAAGATCATAGAAGAGAAGGAACGTCTGTGTTCCGTGTGGGTCATCGAGGCTCGTGTCAGCCAGGAGGGACACAGACTTTGGTTATAAAGTATTAGACGTGCAGAGAGAGGGAGGGGAGAGTAGGCATGATGGAGGTGTAGCAGGTATGAGGGAGGGAAGGGAAGAATGAAGGTTAGAGCGAGTGTGGGTTTATGAAGGGAGGGGGGGGGGGGAAGGTATGTACGAAAGAGGGTTTTTGGAAAAGGAGGGAGGGAAGGTGGGTGTAAGAGTGGGAAGGAGATTTGGAGAGTTACATTTGTGGGAAGACAGGGTAGAAGGGCTGTTGAATGGGTAGGTGGTAGGGAAAGTGGAGTGACTGTGAGGAGAAGGAAGGATTACGCTGGGAATGTTTGTGAGCAGATGGAAGGAAAAAGAGAGGGAATGGGCGTAAACGAGAGAGAGAGAGAGAGAGAGAGAGAGAGAGAGAGAGAGAGAGAGAGAGAGAGAGAGAGAGAGAGAGAGAGAGAGAGAGAGAGAGAGAGAGAGACAGAGAGAGAGAGACAGAGAAAGGGAGGGAAGGAGGGAGGGAGAGGGAGGGGTACAGTTATTGACCATTCTGTGGGAGAGTGGTGAATGCCAGATGGTCTGGAAGAACTCGACTGGACTTCATCTTCTCTATCCTCTCTGATTCACATTTTATGCTGAATATTACACATCAGTATTCAGACTCCGGTCCGTATCCAGCGGATTGCTTGTGGATTTGTGTCCCTGTATTCAGTCTTCCCTCGTTATAGAAACGTTTGCAATGCGTAATGGTTTGGGTTTTCATATTATGATTATTATTATTATTTTAATTATTTTACTATTATATTTTATTATTATTTACCAATTTTATTTTATTATGTTTTTATTTTATTTATTATGTTATTTATAATGTTTTGACCGTCACTTGTGAACATTTACTCAGAAGTTTGAACGCTAGAATTGAACATTTTATGAGCAGTTATCTGCTGCAAATCTGGGTTCTGTACTTTTGTTAAACACTATCCTGCGTAATTAGTCGTTCATTAAAAGTTTTTGTAATAACTGAAGTATCAGTATGGTTTGGTTGCCTGCATATTGCCAATATTCGTGCGATTTTTGTGTTCATTTCCTGTTGAAAGACCTTCCAAATGTCTCTGTTCGTGCAGAACGAATATCAATATCTGGCTGTCATATTTCACGCCTATTGTTTTATAGTTTCATCTTGAGGGAGTTATTTCTAGGGAAACTAAATGCATTCATGAAACTTAAAATTAATGGAATACACAGAGATGAGTTACACCTCTTGTGTGTTGAGAATCTTTACATCCGGCAGTCGATAAGGAAGATTAAGTTTGCTTTTCATTCGATGCGCTGCTCTTGGTTGTATTTTATCTAACAATTTAACAAGATTCTTAATTGCGAATAGTCCATTATTGACCTCATTATCTATTTGCCGGTTGTCATATTTCCCTTAGCATCAAGGTGATGTTCTTCCCAAGAACTAGCTAGTTTCTTTCGTGAGGCATTTGTCGCATGCCGCTTGAAGGAGAAGGGAAGGAATTATCAACGGAAAGCGCCAAGCCATTGCGACTATATAGCACTGGGAAGGTGTCAGGATAGGGATTTGGGTTGGTACGGGGGGGGGGGGGGAGAATGGTGCTCAAGCACTCGGACGGTCGGGGATTGAACGCCAACCTGCATGAAGTGAGACCGTTGCTCTACCGTCCAGCCCCATTAGTTGGGTGTTTGATGAAGAGATAGTCTTCATTATTAGTTAATTATTTGTTATTTATGATTATTTCATATCTGTTACTAAAACTATCGATATTTGTTATTATTATTGGTGTGATTATCGCAAAATAATTTAATAATTCTCTTATTTTGAAAATATTCAATAATATTGCTGTATTAGTGACTAAATTGTAATGTGATTAAATTGTACTACAATTTAATGCATCTGCATTAAATTGTAGTTCCTTTTGATCATATTATCTCCCCAAAACAGAGGTAGAGAGAGATAACACGTAAACATATAGTAGAAGAAAGATCATCTCAACTCTCAAATGCTCATCATAGATGATTACAAAAATTTTCATACGGCACATGTCAGCTTGCATATGCAGCTCCCCTCCAAATACATCTTGTAAGTCTTGGTATTCGTCCCATCAATCCAACCAGTCTCCACATGCAGATACTCGACCCATTAATCTTGCCCAGTCTCCACATGCAGATATTCGACCCATTAATCCTGCCAGTCTCCACATGTAGATATTCGACCCATTAATCCTGCCCAGTCTCCGCATACAGATACTCATCCCTTTAATGCAACCAGTCCTCATATGCAGATATTCAACCCATAAATCCTACCAATCTCCACATGCAGATATTCCTCCAATCAATCCTGTTAGTCGTCACATGAAAATCATTATTCTACTCAGCTACATAAGTGTGAATGCAAAATTTTCTGTTTTAATACGTCCGTTAAATTTACTTTCCCTTCATGCTTACATACTCAGGACGACTATTTATATTTTTACCATATGAATACATAATTTTATAAAAAATAATATAAATGTTTTAACTTCAATATATACATATATTGTATATGTGCTTAAAAATGCAACTATGACAGTTATTTGAACAAATCCACAAGGGCCGTGACGAGGATTCGAACCTTGTGGATTTGTTCATTTGATGCATCACGTTAGTGTGATCTCTGTGTGTGATGACAGTTATTTATTTGAGTTTTACAAATGGGTATAGGGATGGGTTCATAATAGGTTTATATATGGGTAAGGGACCCATATATTCATAAAAGATCTTTTAGATTCTCCCCGAACACTTGAGTATAATCTTCTTTCACTTTTACATATATAACTTCTTTTTATTTTAAATATTTTGTATAGCGAAATAAATTTACTTAAATTCATGTATAGTAATGCAAAACAAGTAACACCGTAAAAATTAAATATTTATTCAACTTCCTATATACCGTTTGGACGCGTAAACCTACTGAACCTCTAAACCCGAAGAGCACCTAGAAACACTGAGCTCATAGGCCAATTGAGCAACTAAACTCACCTAGATTTCAGTTGCTTCAGACCCGAGGCTCGGCTTCATTACTCACTAAACCCCTGGCTCTATTCAGCTTCAAAACATAGGCTCTTACATCTATAATCCATTAATCAACTAAATTTCCATGAATCTAATTAGCTTCTAATCTTAATAAAAACGTAAATTCACTGAAGCCCCCGTGTAACCATACAAACAAATAAAAGTTCAATCCACTAAGTTCCTGATTCATAAAATCTCTGAACTGAAAGTGTATTCAGTCTCCAGTTTAGACAAATGAACCCCTGATCCATAAAATCTATGGACACCTGGTGCGTACAGCAGCTCCAATTTAATTCACAAATCCCTGAGCTATAAAATCCTCAACGAGCTTACCAGGACTCCCGGGAATCTCGGCCAATCCTTCACGAAATAACAGGATCAGCAGGAGTGAAATTGGTGACAGCATTCTTGGCTTCGTGTGTTGATTATCCTTAGAGAAGCGGTGATGTGCCTTTTCTCATATATTTTTCTTTGATCGCGAATTTCCTCCTCTTCAACTCTTTTCTATCTTCTTTATTTAGCACTATTCATGTTGCTCTTTCTTATTTAGCACTATTCCTATTTTTTCTAGTATTTTTGTTGTTCTAATTTACCCCCAGTTTTTAAATGGTTAAGTTTACTTTCCATTTTAGGAAGACTTTTTATTTACGCGAATATATATCTTTCAGACATTATGTGTACAATTTGATAATATTTAAATTATGAAATTTATTTGTTAATTTGTTAAAAATATATTACAGTGTTAGAGATTTTTAGGTTTTGTTTTGTAGTTAGTATATTATTAAATTTTAATATATTTTTATATGCATTTTCTATAATTGCATTATTATATAGATAATGATTATCGCTTTCTCTGATTACCAAAAACGAAACTCAGTTGTTAATATGTTTCTAAGATCTATTAAAAAACTTCACCGTAAACACTAATCCGTATCACCAACACCCAGAAAGTTTAGCAAATAAACGGAATCAATGAATCACTACACTTCGACAACCTCCAAATGTCACGTTGAAGATATTTTTACAACATGAAAGGGCGAGAAGACCACAGATGGACTTGAGGATCGTGCTTCTCCGGCTGTTTGGTGGGACAGAGCGTCACTCCGTCTCCGTCGGTCGTCCAGGTGCTACTGACTTCCCTGGCTCCCCACGACCCCTCCCTGGCTCTGGTGAGGGACGCGAGAATGGCCATTCGATGCGCTGAAACATACGGGGAAATATTTCTTTAAATGTATATACTGATTCGGATAAAGTTTTAGTAAGTTTGTTAATCTATCTGAATTTCTTTCTCGAAATTTATCTCCTTATCTCTCTCTCTCTCTCTCTCTCTCTCTCTCTCTCTCTCTCTCTCTCTCTCTCTCTCTCTCTCTCTCTCTCTCTCTTTCTTTCTCTCTCTCTGGGAATCTCTACATCTGTTTTTCTTTCTCTCTCTATCCGAGTCTCTCCTATTCTATCTTTCTGAATCTCTCTCTGTTTGAATCTTTCCGTTTCTCTTTTTCTGAATCTCTCTCTCTGAATCCAGTTCTTTCTATGAGTTCTCATTCTTTCTCAGAATCTGTTTCTCTGAATCCCTTTTTCAGAATCTCTCTCTGAATCTTTCTAGCAGTCTCCGTTATGTCTATTATTGACAGGAATTTGTTGACGTATCCGTTTTATTTTATCAATATCAGACGAAAGGAACTTATAATACAAAAGAACAACAAAGGAAGATGGAAGAAAGTAGTAACTTAACGTAGTTTCAGAAAGGGAAAGAAGATCGAAGTAGAAATCAGGATTAAAGATTTGACAAAACATGTAGCTGGAACACACTTTTGACATTTAATGATGGCAAAGAAAGGTGAAAAATAGTGGAGGCAAAATATTTTAGAAGATAATTGTAATGGCGACGTTTTGTGAGTCAGCCAAAAGTTGTGGAAGTTAGTGCTGGCCAAAAATGGTGATAAAAGTAAATATTTTGTGGACATCCATTATCGAAAGGTAACCCAATGATGCAGGCAGAACCATCTCATGCGTGTTAAGGACGAATCTCTGAAATGCAAAACAGTTTAATGAAACTTAAATGGGAGTAAGATCTAACCTCAAACCTAACATTCCATGAATGACAAAGGCGCCTCCCAAACGGGTGTCACAGCCTTAATAATATGAATCTACTTTCATGGATGAATTATTTATTTGTAAATATCTAAATTCTCTGAGAAATAGTACCTCATCCTGAGCGAGAATGGTCCCTCCCTGAGAAATGGTGGGAATGAGGGAATGGTCCCTCATCTTTGGAGTAAATACTGAGACAGCGAATGATAATTTGTCTTCGCTGTGGCCTGTTCAAGCCAAGGAAATAATTCAAACCATGTTCAAGTTGTCCGCGTCCATATAGCGGAGGTTCAAAGAGACGCTTTTGTTTATATTCTACATCCAAGACGATGGAAAACTAAGAACCACACATACTTGGGCCAAGGTTAGGATTAAGTTTGGCATTTTTCCAGTAGTTCTCTTCCAACATAATTTTAAACACTTTTTGAGAAAAACTTCAAAAGGAATCAGCTATGAGTCTTGTGTTGGTTGGGAGTAAATTGCATTTCATTCACATATAGGAAGAGTAGCGACTACTATATCAAATTTTGGATTCTTGTTTTAAAGAAAAATTGGATTTCGAATCACTTGATGTTAAAAGAATTGTTACACTCAGACATTTAAAGTCTAAATTGCTCACAGACTTTGCAAATTTGTTTACATAATTTCCAAAGTATATATTCACTTTGTCATCCAATTGGGGTATTTGAAAGCAAGTTTGCTGTGCGTCTTGAGTTGTATAAAGATATACAGAGATATGTTCAGTATATTTATTAACTCAGTCATCACATGAATGTGAAGGAATATATACACAATAATTTTCAAAGAATATACAATAGGGCTCAATGCTCATGATACATACACAAAGCTGCAATACTCGAGGTAGATACACTATAAAGGTACTCTTAAATGTATATACAATATGGTGTTATTTATCTATTATTTATTGCATGTATTACCAGAGTGCTTTCTTTGAATGGAATAAAGTTGACATGAGAGTTGGAGTCACTGTAGATCCCTGCTTTAAGAACCCTGACATTCGATAGACCTTGGCCATATCTCTCTCTCTCTCTACTCTCTCTCTCTCTCTCTCTACTCTCTCTCTCTCTCTCTCTCTCTCTCTCTCTCTCTCTCTCTCTCTCTCTCTCTCTCTCTCTCTCTCTCTCTCTCTCTCTTTGTCTCTCTCTCTCTCTCTTTGTCTCTCTCTCTCTCTCTCTCTCTCTCTCTCTCTCTCTCTCTCTCTCTCTCTCTCTCTCTCTCTCTCTCTCTCTCTCTCTCTCTCTCTCTCTCTCTCTCTCTCTCTCTCTCTCTCTCTCTCTCTCTCTCTCTCTGTCTCTCTCTCTCTCTCTCTCTCTCTCTCTCTCTCTCTCTCTCTCTCTCTCTCTCTCTGTCTCTCTCTCTCTCTCTCTCTCTCTCTCTCTCTCTCTCTCTCTCTCTCTCTCTCTCTCTCTCTCTCTCTCTCTCTCTCTCTCTCTTTCTCTCTCTCTCTCTCTCTCTCGGATATTACATATGAGACATAATACTCAACTGATCACTAAGCTCAATTAATCCAGTGGGTCTTCTGGAATCACATGAACTGCCTCCCGGGAACTATATTGGTCAGCGGTGATTATATGCCTCAACTACCTCGGACAGGTAGATCATACCTTCACCTCTATGAATTGTTTATCGTGAATGTAAAGCTGAATGACTGGACCGGATTAGAAAACACTATTCTCACATTACATCACTCATATCTCTCTCTCGTCTCTGTCTCTCATTTCTCACTCATCTCTCTCACCATGCACCAGCAAAGCCACGACTAATCCTTCTGATCCCATAAATGGAATTGATAGTCACAAGTCATTTCATAGATCATATATATTGATGCCAGTTCGAGAACAGGACCTCTGAGCACACAACAGAGCTCCTCTCTAGTGTCACATCGTTTGCTTAGCAAATAGAAGCACCACACCGCAGTACAGGGGCTTGCGTGTGTGTGTGTATGTGTGTGTGTTAGTGTGTGTGTGTGTGTGTGTGTGTGTGTGTGTG
The DNA here is from genome assembly GCF_040958095.1 of Procambarus clarkii. NCBI lineage: Eukaryota > Metazoa > Arthropoda > Malacostraca > Decapoda > Cambaridae > Procambarus > Procambarus clarkii. The sequence continues at coordinate 9,789,515 of NC_091213.1, forward strand.
TGCGTGTGTGTGTGTGTGTGTGTGTGTGTATTGGTGTATGTAATTACCTCTTTTCGTCACAACAGCTTTGATTAACTTAAAATAGAATTATTTTATTTTCTGTAATAGGCAATTTTTTACTTTTCAATAATCAGCCCAAATTAGGAGATGATATTATCATAATTTCTCAATCATGGGCATGACATATATGTACTTACCGAGTTGTACTCACCTAGTTGGGCTTGCGGGGGTTGAACTCTGGCTCTTTTTGCGCCTCTCAATTGTTAATCAACAGTTGTGTGTGTGTGTGTGTGTGTGTGTGTGTGTGTGTGTGTGTGTGTGTGTGTGTGTGTGTGCTAGTCTGTCTACAATAACTTCCGTACACTTAGGCATAATTTTTTTGCGTACGCTAACTTCCACAAGCAGGGCAAGGTGAACTAATTAGCAACTTGTTTGTGAATGCAAATCTCAGTATGGGTGCAGCTAGAGATAGTGTACATGTGCTGATTCGCGTACAGAAACTCATTATTGTATAAGTAGTTGAACAAAATCAGTAGATTAAAACTCTGTTATGAATATTATCTCAAAATACCTTTCAAAAGTAAAATGAAAATAATCAAACACTCAACTCTGCAATATGAAACATAATATAACATAATTAACATTATTCATATTCGGAAGAATAATTAGGAAAATCAGCATTGCAATGGATTATTTAGATATGCCTGTATTGCTCTATGTCAGCAATATATTTTGTACCCTACAGTTCCTGCAATAAAATTAAATCTGAAATGTATTTACTTTTAAATCTATTTGTCATTTTTCTTTGAAATTTGTCACTCAGCACTCAGCGATAAAAGAGAGAAAGAGAGATATTTGCTAAAGATTCTTGCCCATTGAGTACAATAGCTTGAGTTATATACTAACAATCATCAGACCTTCCATAAATGCATAAAACCATGTGTATATCTCTTTGTGTTCAAATATACAATATTTTCAACGTGAGAGGAACTAAAGTGAAAAGCCTTGTAGAGGTGCTGGCCGGATTAAAAAAAAAGAATATCCGCTTTCCAATAGCACGAAGACTAAGAATATATTAAACAAACTCCCAAGAATGCTCTCTGTGCCTCAATTACCTTTGTTGTGTAGCGACTTAAACCTCCTCAATAAGAGAAATCGGGTATCTTCGATACCATCACTTTGAAGAAACTGAAAAATATAGAAAGGTTTGGTTTCCTGTTTCCTCGAAGCTCTGCGAAAGGATACCCCCAAGAGTCGATTCGCTAAAATAAATAAATTTATGTGTCGTAGGAAGGAAATTCAAGAAATAAATCAGGAAAACTGTAACAATATTATTGTTGAATTCACGATGACGAAATTTATAAAAAAATTATTTATAATAATAGCGATTAGTAAACTAATGAAGTTGTTGATTATAATGATATCCGTGATGATGCCAATTGTTATTGTGATTGTCATATAATCATCTCAATGGTCACAATATCTAAAAGTGGCGTTCAACGTTGAATTAACGTTTAATTCAACGTTGAATCAACGTTAATTGCGTTGATTCGGCGTTGAGTAGCGTTGCTCCTGGATAATAGAGTACAAAATTATAATTACGTTTACAATGAAGATAATTATACCAAATTAGTTATAAAGATTGTGGTGAAAACACTGAAATGACTGTGATTCAGAGGCAGAAAAAGATTCCTTCTATCTCTGATAAAGGAGAACGATTCCTCAACGCAAGTCTAGATTTACCGAGGGGTAGAAAGGGCGGAACGGGTGAGTGCCAAGTGGTCCACAGGGAGGCGATGACCAAGGAACTGACCGGGATAGATGGCTCACCTGGCTTCTACGAGGTAGGGAAGGGTGGTTCTTCGAGATAGGATGTGTGGTACACAGAGGGACTTTCTTGTTCAGATGGGAGGCAGTCTTTCCCATCTCATATATATTTTCTTCATACCCCCCTTCTGTTTTCTGTTGTGGACTTCTCGCTCTCTCTCATATTCTCAACCTGTGGGAGAATGTGTGTATGTGTGAGAGAGAGAGAGAGAGAGAGAGAGAGAGAGAGAGAGAGAGAGAGAGAGAGAGAGAGAGAGAGAGAGAGAGAGGAGAGCTCTAAGTGCTAGAAGTTGTAGAGGTGTTTTTGGAGGTAACTCTTGATTGGTGACAGATTATCATGTGAGAGCTGTGGCGTGTTCTAATTAATAAACCACAAACAGGTTGATGGTTGTGGAGTTAGGTTTGGCTCTGTTGTCAGGCGTGCAGTGTCAGGTGCAGTTTTAGAATCAGATGTTGTGACTGGAGTCAGATGTGACGTATGGCTTCGGTGACAGGTGTGATGTCAAGTATTATTCTGGTGTCATATGTGGACTATTTTCCCCAAGGCATTTCCAGAATTCCTTTGCATATATCTGAATTATTCTACCTGGCCTCTGGGTAATGGTTTCACGCAGAGTAGTCCGAGTTTTCTCTTCTCTTCTCCGTGGAATGACGATTTCCTCATGGTTCGATGGTTGGAGAGGTGGGACATGGCTGGATGAGTCAATTTCAGAAAACTGGTACAGATCTCCCTTGATGTTACCTCTAACATTCTCTTTGTCTCAGACTTTGCCCGTCTCTCTCTCTCTCTCTCTCTCTCTCTCTCTCTCTCTCTCTCTCTCTCTCTCTCTCTCTCTCTACTACAACACAATTCTGTTATTATTATTATGCAAATAACTAGAAAAAAGTTTTCACATAGAACAAAACTGCGGTTATTTCAAGGTTCACTGGTTTGACTGAGAATGTATTAAGGCAAATTGGTTTCGTAGATTTCAAGAAAATGCTGCTCAAGCTCGTCCCTCCCCCCACTCCCACGAACACTCTCTCAATCATATTCTCTCCTGCTCTCGTCCTCGCTCTCGCTTACTCTGGCCAGGCTACAAAATCAAGAAAATCTCTCTCTCTCTCTCTCTCTCTCTCTCTCTCTCTCTCTCTCTCTCTCTCTCTCTCTCTCTCTCTCTCTCTCTCTCTCTCTCTCTCTCTCTCTCTCTCGCTGCACTCTCTCTCTCCTTAAATATAGATTTAAATGTTTGTATATTTGTTTATGTGGGAAACTAAATCGAGGTATTCTATACAAATGCATATCACAAAAGTTTCTTAATAGTATTTGTATACTCCGTAGTACACGGTGCTCATAGCAGAGTTTCTATGATCAAAAAATATTCTTAGCAAATAGTCCATGAGACAATTTTTCCACATCCTTGAGCATGTCAAAGAAGAAAATGTTGTAAAATATTTGTGTCGGTTTTCTGACCTTTTCAAAAGGTAAGGGCATATATTAAAGGGATCGATGAACAGGGAGAAAAATTAGACAAAGTTCTAGCAAACAAACTCTTGAGGTTCCAAAAAACACACCAACGTCTCCCTGTTGATAATTAAAAGGATTTTTAGAAAGAACCAAGATGTGTGTCCCAGCTGGAGTAAGAGAATGCTTGTTCTGGTGTTCGATCAAATGAGAGTGAGGGTAAAGGCCTCTTCCAAGAAAGTGACCTCAAGAGATCCCCTGCCCACGTCTTTGTCTCACCAGACGTCTCCCAAGTGGGGATTTTGGAGAAACTAGACTAAGGTTTCTTACCAAAGCGGAAAAGCGATTACCTTAAAGCTCGCTTGGTTAAAACGGGGGCGAAATGTGGGAAGCGAGTAGGAGAAGGAGGAGGAGGCTGTGAAAGAGACAAAGAAGGAGGAGGCTCTGGAATTGGAGGAGGAGGAGCAGGCTGTGGTGGAGGCGAAATTGGGAGGAGAAGTAAAGAGGAGGAAGAAGCCGTTTGGAGAGAAATGCCCACAGAATCACCGGCAAATCTATTTTTTGCCACTCCGGAAGAACTCACCTCAAGTTTCGTCTGTCTCCGCTCTCGATTGACAGAATGAAGGGAAAAGAATGCTTTTTATTATGACCTGGGTTCATCAATCAGAATCACGTCTCTTCGCCAACTTTGTTGTGGGAATTTTCATCATAAGAATTAATGTCCTGAAAAAATTTTCATCATTGAATTTTAAATGTAATTGAGTTCACCAACACTAGAGGATTCTTTCATTTGAGTGTACCTGCTTTAGAAGTCGTCAGTGTTTGTTTGCCTGGTTAATGGTTTCATGCCTGACTAAAGCTTGCTTGTGAATTCTTAAATCGATGGCAAACCTGCACTGGAGAGTTTCCTAATCAGCAAAGTCTTCCCACGCATGACAGCAACTGTCATGAACTCCATTCGCAAATTCTCTCAACTTAAATCAAAGTATTTCTGAACTTGAATTTAAGATAACAAGAACTTGATTCCATAACGGTCTGAAGCTGGCTTCAAAATGGTGTATATTTGACACTTACATTATTTTCTTAGTTGCTGTAATTCTCGCTCTTCAATGAAACCTATGAGGACTTAAGTGAGACAATGCAGACGATGAGTCATAATAGCCTGGCTGAAGATATGATGACAAAATCATTATCAAGTCGCGTGTGACTTGATAATGTCAAACACGACATGAAAATGGTCCATGACGGACCAAAACGTCGTCGTTTCTCCATCATCTGATGCATGTAAGATAGATTCACACACCAATGCCTCAAGGTGAAATGCCCACACTTATCGAAGGAACGAACAGGAAAACAAGATGAGTTGTAGAAATTAAGAGAAACATTTATTCGTCTTGCGAATGGTAATCAAGTGAAAGAAACCTACACAGGAATGCAAATGATTCAATATCGATACACAGTAGAGAAGGTAAAAGTAACGATAAGTTAAATAAATGAATGGAGATCGTAATGTTAGATGAAGGAATGTATTCACTCTCATTTGTATTCGAATTTATTTGTTTCAATGAATACTGTATGCTTGAGACTGTTCCTTAAAAACGAAGAAATAATTCCTCTGAAGAGCCTTGCCACGCTTACTTAGGCGGGAATTCGTGTTTAGAATTTAACTGTTTATTTTAAGCGCAAACTGAAGGACTCAAGAATAGGCAGGCAATGCGTTGTTCTTGTAAGAGGCTTATATAGAGACAATGTCAGAGAAAGAGAGAGGGAGGGAGAGAGAGAGAGAGAGAGAGAGAGAGAGAGAGGAAGGGAGAGAGAGAGAGAGAAGGGTAGTGGGGAAAAGAGGGAGATGGGTGAGACAAAAAATCATTTAGACACATACACATACAAGGAGCAAACTTAGAACAAAAGGAAAGAAAAAGTTAGAGTGCATAATTACAATGCAAATTTCCCCCTTAATGACTAAAATGAGGTTGACATTTTCCATTTTCGGGGATTTATTAATATTCAATGAACATGACATTTACAAATTAGATGTCCAAATAATACTTTATTTTATACCAAAAGCTTTTAACAAATATAACGATAACAACACTAGTAATACGCATGATAATATTTCAATACATAGAAAACATCTCGTTTTTTATATCCAGAAATTCTATGGTAAAGTTTTTTTAACAGTCTCATTCGATTAGCTGCTGAAAAGAAAAAATACTATTACTAATTAATCCTAGTAAACAATCAGCATTGAGTCAGAGAATCAGTTCATAGTCACTTAAACGCCTTGCTGGACTAGCATCCCTGTAAACTGTTCGGCCCATACACTAATCAGTATTACTGGCATTTATTAATGTATTAACACATACGCGCGGCGAGCATCTTTGTGTGTGTGTGTGTGTGTGTGTGTGTGTGTGTGTGTGTGTGTGTGTGTGTGTGTGTGTGTGTGTGTGTGTGTGTTTGTGTGTGTGTGTGTGTGTGTGTGTGTGTGTGTGTGTGTGTGTGTGTGTGTGTGTGTGTGTGTGCGTGTGTGTGTGTGTGCGTATGTACAAGATTTAGCTGTTAGACCCCCATCTCCCGACAATTGTGCTTGATGTCTTTACCCTTTCCAACATTGTAATGCAGTATTATACTTCCTCTTGAAGTTATTAATTGAAGAGGTTCCACACATTGTTCATTAAGCGCTGTCTATTTATTTAATACCAGCTCTGAACATGACCATTTGCTTAAGATTCTAGGACTTACTTTGTGCTCACTTGTCATCTGCATTCACTTGGCCCACGCGTAACTTCACCTGTATAAGACAGGTGAAGAATATATATATATATATATATATATATATATATATATATATATATATATATATATATATATATATGTATATATATATATATATATATATATATATATATATATATATATATATATATATATATATATATATATATATATATATAAAACACTTGATGCCTGGGTTAAAATTGCTACTAGTTTTTTTTAATGAGCTGGGTTCCAAACTAATTGAAACAACTAGAGACCCAAGAGCCGCCAGTTTCCTTTTTCAGCGCTTTAGTGTGGCAATTCAGAGAGGAAATGCTCACTGCATCCATGGTTTCTGCCCGCCATCTGAGGAACTGGAGAAACTCTACAGTAGTGTTCTACTAGTATAACCTGTCCATTCTAGAAAAGTACTAATGCATCTTACTACAGCATAGCCTTAATCCCAGTAAAATTATATTAACCTCTCCTACCATTCCGTAATAAAATTCCGACGTTTCCTAATTCAACGTAGCATAAAACGTTGAACATTGATGAAACAGCAAAGAGTATCGAACGAGCTGGTAACATGGAGAGTGTACCCAGTGTTTGGAGCTGTGTCACCACTAATTAACTTCGATAAAAGTTTTTACCGAGAATTTAAATTTTAATTGGGATGGCAAACTGCTTCCCATGCTTGTTAGTGAGCGGTGGAAAAGCGTCGTTCATTTCTGTTTGTAATGGTTATATTTTTTTGTATCAAGAATTCTCCATTTATGATCTGTGTATTGTTGATTGTTAGATTATTGCAAATTTTATTGCCAGTGTTTATAATTATATATATATTATATATTTATACATGAAAAAATGTCTCATTATATAAGTAATTGTTATAGTCAGCATTATCTAGTCTCTCGTGTAATATATATATATATATATATATATATATATATATATATATATATATATATATATATATATATATATATATATGTCGTACCTAATAGCCAGAACACACTTCTCTGCCTATTATTCAAGGCCCGATTTGCCTAATAAGCCAAGTTTTCATGAATTAATGTTTTTTCGTCTACCTAACCTACCTAACCTAACCTAACCTAGCTTTTTTTGGCTACCTAACCTAACCTTACCTATAAATATAGGTTAGGTTAGGTTAGGTAGGGTTGGTTAGGTTCGGTCATATATCTACGTTAATTTTAACTCCAATAAAAAAAAATTGACCTCATACATAGAGAAAAGGGTTGCTTTATCATTTCATCAGAAAAAAATTATAGTAAATATATTAATTCATGAAAACTTGGCTTATTAGGCAAATCGGGCCTTGAATAGTAGGCTGAGAAGTGAGTTCTGGCTACTAGGTACGACATATATATATATATATATATATATATATATATATATATATATATATATATATATATATATATATATATATATATATATATATATATATATATACAAGGACATGTCGGAAAAACGAACCTTAACTAAGTTAAAGAAATGAGAGAGTTATATTAGGTCTTGTGGTATATACAAGAAATATCATTGGAATCTCCAAATACTTCCTCACAACAGATGTCACCATCATTACAAACATCTGCCAAGCCATTACTCTTCCTCCTAGCAAAACACTGAGATAAATTCTCTCTTACACAGACACACACACACATGGGGCCTCGCGGCTGAGTGGACAGTGCTTGGGGGTCGTAGTTCTAAGGGCTTTGTTTCGATTCCAGGCCGAGGCAGAAACAAATGGGCAGAGTTTCTTTCTCTCTGATGATTTCTGGCTCACCTAGCAGTAAGTAGGTACCTGGGAAATAAGCAGGTGCTATGGGCTACTTCCTGGAGATTTGTGCCGGTGCGAGTGTTAGAGAGAAATATATGTAGTAGACATAATAGAGCAATAACAGATTGGTTAGAAATGCCGGGCCCAGGAGCTAATAGATCGATTCCGCAGACATTAATAGTAAATACATGTTCGAACTATCTGTCAGGAAACAACCGTTATATATACGTTTTGTAAATATTTATATACGCACTTGTCAATAGCCTTCTCCCAATAAGTTGATAATAATAATCAAAGTTGCTTATTAATCAATGCACTTTCAATATCTCCAATCTCGGATTCTTCTTACGGAGTCACTGATGTCAAGTTACTTAAATCTGGCGATTAAACTCCGTAGAGTTTATCGACTTGACCGTATTTCGTTTTTGAAGATTTAGCATCACCTAGTTAGCTTTTTTGACACACTGTACACCACTTCATATAGTCTAGGGTAGCTGCACTAATGCAGATGTACCTAATACGTTAATAAAAAAAAAAAGTTTTTGAGGATATCCTTATAATGAACCCAAAATTTGCCAGTGCAAGCTACTGAACATATGACCTTGTATGACTAACCATCCTGGGAGATGGAACTTTTAGTATCACTATTACCTTATTCACTCTTGTTGTCTTAATTTCCAATTAATGCATCCAGAGTTTGCCAGGGCAGACTACATATCACATGCCTCTGCATGATTAACCATCCTGTGTGATGGGGCTTTTTAGCATCACGTAACTAGTTTTTTTTGCACACTCTGTACCTTCATATAATTTAAGGTAGCTAGCACAAATGCACATGTACCTAAATGTGTTAATAAAAAAATCTGATTACAAAATGTATTCCTTTTGCCACGAACAATTGAATGTACACCGACTACCTCGTACCACCGTACACACACACCGACTCCCATGGGCCACCTTCCGTGCGCCAGGGGAGCAGTGTATATGCAAGTGGGATAGTGAAAGACAGTAACAAACATACAGAAAGACTGGAGTACAGGTGAATAAAAGGGTGCATGTAATGTAGAACTGCATTAAAGTACTTAATAGTTTACAAAGCAATCACTGAAGTACATATTGTTTAGGCCTCTTCACCTACCCCTGCTGAACCTCCTGCACCGACATCTGCTGAACTCCTACATTTACATTTGTTGAACCCCTACACTTACATCTGCTGAACCCCCTACACCTACATCTGCTGAACTCCCAAAAACTACACCTGCTGAACCCCAACACCTTCACCTGCTACGATTCCAACCCTTCTATCTACTTGGATACGAACACCACTTGGTAGGAAGTCTAAACCTCCACCAGCTAGAACCTCAACACTTACACCTGCTAGGACCCTAATACCACCTACTAAAAAACTAACACATACGTCTCTCTGGACCCAAACATCTACATCTGTAAGGACCCCAAACCCTACCCATCTCAGAACCCTAACACCTAAAACTAGACCCTAAGTCCACCGCCTGGTTAACACACCACCCTTCAGGGGAGAAGAACACAGTGCGTCCAAATTGATTCACCTCCAATCTCAGAAATAGCTTTGTATTTAACTGAGACTTTTATGTTCTGTAATTGTTTACAATTGCAGGTGGATAACACTCCATTCTCATTAGTTTCTGATGCTCTTTTTCCCTTGACAAAGGTCTGCAGGCTGTGCCATGCTGGATTGTTTATAGAGTTGTGTAAAATAGATCTAGACATTTTACATGCGTTTCTGGCCCATCCTTGAACTAAAAATGCTAAAATATTTAGAGTTCGTAAATCTCTCGACTGATTATGTAACAGTCAGCAGTAATCTTGCGGTTGATTATGTAGTATTAGCTGTAATTGGCTCGTGTGTGTATGCAGCTGTGATCATCACCACCACAGGAGGTGAAAACCAAACACGAGTAACACAAGTTAATTTCGGATTTTCAGACCGTGAACAATTTCAAACCAATGAGAATTATTTTATTAATAACTCAGATATATTATAATTCTTGTTTTAGAACTATTACAGCATACTCCTCGTGCCCGATTTACAACCCTCAATGTCGTCCCTGATTTACAACCTTCCTCTCGTCCTCGAGTTACGACCTTCCACGAGTTACGACCTTATTCGAGTTACGACATCTCTCGAGTTACGACCTTCTTTACGTCACCGACGTACGACCTCCCTCTCATCCCTTATGACTATCCCTTCACGATCTCTCCTACCCATTACGATTTCCCTTACCCCTATCCTCCCTCTTGCAGAAAAAATATATTAAGCAAGTAATTACTCGATCTGTAATCCTGTGGTATTAATATGGAAGCCGTAACTACAGAACGGGCTGTTTACCAGTGTGTTGTTTAGCTGATAATTGGATACCTTGATCACTCATTCGACACGCTAATCACCTGAGCCACGTGTGAGTCAGAGAGGGATGTTTTCCTGCGGGGCCGACCGACCAAATATTATGTTGCATAATGGAACAGCTAAAATATTAGTCTGCAGAGAGAGGTTATGAGACTGATTTTGCTAATTGGGTGGGACCTTGTGGGTCTTACTAGTGGGATGAGGCATGGTGTGATATTTCTAGTTTGGGTTAATAGTTGTCACTTTACTAGTTTGAAATGATCTTGTGTAATATTTCAAGTCGGGGTTTTTTGAGTGGCCTTTTTTGGTATGCTTGCTAGGATGCCCTTTTGTGACTTGTTGGATGCAGCCTTATTTGTATGGTGTGATCGTATCAAAAGGACGTAATTGCATGACTATGTCATTGGGTTGTGACTTAATATGACCCTTTTAGAAGTGCCTAATCTTGTGGGATGTCCTCTGCTTTCGCATAGCAGAGGACAATTTTGAGACAAATTTCTTTTTGTTATTTTGAGATAAATTGTGTCCTTGTCATTCGTGTGACCTCGTGTTCTCTTCTGTGACGATACATAATGCTTAATTTCTTATTAAAAGCGATGAATCACCTTTACAAACGTACGAAATATGAGATTGTTTTTTAAATGTTTTTTTGGGACATGGTCTGCTAGGCGAGAGATGTACAGGGTTAAATCATACTAACACAAATTGGTCTAACCTGGCCAGCATGGCCTAACCAAGCCAAAATGGCTTAACCTATCCAACATGGTATATTTAAGCCAATTTGGTCTATGCCAACTTAGATCAACCAAATTTCATTTGATCTTGACCTGAAGAGTGGCGCCGACCATTGCAGTTAATCATCTCCAATATGCCACGGGAGAAAATTATATCAAAGTTATGTTTATGTTAAATTGGCTAATTCCTAGTTCCCGATTTCATTAGAAACATTTGTCTTATCAATAAATGCGCATGAACAAACACAGGGATGGACACACACACACACACACACACACGGACGAACACGTACTGATGGACCCAGACAGACGGACAGACAAACAGGAGCGGAGAGATATTTAGGATCAGAGAGAGAGAGAGAGAGGAAGAAAGGCGATCTCAGAGTACAACGAAGCAAGCGGTCCTAAGCGGGCCGATCACCACTGGGAACCACCAGATGCCCTTCACACAGCTGCTGTTTCTGCTGCTCTTCTGGGTGTACTCACCTAGTTGTGCTAGCGAGGGTTGAGCTCTGACTCTCTGGTCCCACCTCTAAACTGGCTATCAACTGGTGTACAGATTCCTGAGCCTACTGGGCTCTATCATATATACATTTGAAACTGTTTATGGAGTCAGCCTCCACCACATCACTGCCTACCGCTTTCCATATGTTAACTACTCTGACACTGAAAAAGTTCCTTCTAAAGTCCCTGTGGCTCATTTGGGTACTCAATTTCCACCTAAGTTCCCCATTTCGAGTACCCCTGTGTTAAAAAGTTCATCATTATCTACCCTGTAAATTTTATAGGTAGTGATCATGTCTCTAAGCTGTCCTGTCTTCCTGCGACCTAAGATGCATTTCCCGCAGCCTTTCCTCGTAACTCATGCCTCTTAATTCTGGGACTAGCCTAGTTGCATACTTCTGAGCTTTTTCCAGCTTAATCTGACAAGGTAATTAACGACAGTTTTTGGAAAGGCTATTCTGGCGCGAGCCTTTAGCCTGTGGTTGGCTCACTAGGTGTTACTCATTTCATTACTCTTAGGCGACAAATGTGTTTGTGTCTCGAATGTTTGCTGAAGGCATTTCGAATGTGTTTATATATAGTGCTTTCAGCATAAATAAGTTTCAATAGTCATCTTACTGAGTTTGCAACTCGACACTGTGTAATAACACTGATAAATTCCCGAAGAAAAACAATTTCCTCAATATATAAAATTTATGTAATTTTCCATGGAACAAAAACTGGAAATATATCTTTGAAATATTACCTAAATTTGTCTGGTTAGATAGTGAACACTGTATTTTGGACTGGATAGGACGGTGGTCTGGGCTGGTATTGTGATGTTCAAGTTTTACTTCACAACACTTCATCACACACACACACACACACACACACACACACACACACACACACACACACACACACACACACACACACACACACACACACACACACACACAGATTCTCACACTCCAATCTGGAATTCTCTTGGCTCCACGCCCTCGTAACATGAGTCAATATTTGCCGCCCGATTCGACCTGTCCCGTAAAGTAGTCAACCGTTATGCTTGCAGTCATCGCGGGTGGTGTGTGAGGGTGTGTAGCAGTGTGTGAGGGTGTGTCCATGTACTACGAGTGAAAAGTATGTGGGTGGGGGGGGATGTGTATTTTTGTGGAAATGATGTGTGTATGTGTTGAGAGAGATGTGTGTATGCAGGGAGCAATATGTGTGTGTAGTAGGGACATGTATGCACGTGGGAATATAACATTGAGTCGCTCAAACACATCTCAAGCTTTTCACCCTGAATCTGACTGATATAACACACTCCAAAATTTTCACTTTGCAATAGATGATAGGATGCACTCACAACGTCCTCCCGTTGTGAGTGCAACACAACCCGGGCAGCAGCGCCCAGCACTCCCCATTGAGCTATAAAAGGGTGGCAGAACTCAAACCACCCACTCATCCACTGCAATTAGAAGACACCATTCGCACTTTCGCACAGTTAATGGCTGGTCTTAATGGCCACATTTTCGCAGCATCATTTCGCGCGGAAGTCCTCAGCGGTTGCCATAACGACCAGCCCAATGTAAAGCGGCACTTTAACAAAAAACACACAGGACTTAAAAGAGGTCATAAAGAAGAAAGAGGGAAGAGATAGAGAGAAAGACAGAGAAAGATAGATAGATAGAGAGAGAGAGAGAGAGAGAGAGAGAGAGAGAGAGAGAGAGAGAGAGAGAGAGAGAGAGAGAGAGAGAGAGAGAATTATTTGAATTATTATTACTATTAATATCATTATTATTATTATTAACATTATTATTACTGTTGTTTTATAGTGCAATTATTTAATTATTTATTTTTCACCTTCTGCTTTCGTCATTTTCCTTAATGCTACTTTATTGAACATTAAAGGTTACGAGCCGGAGAGGAGAGGCAGTGTCAAGGGGTGGGGTGGGAGGGGAGAGGCAAGGCAAAGGAAAGGCAAAGGAAAGGCAGGAAGTAAGGTGGTAGGAAGATTGTGAGAGAGGTGGAGAAGAATGGAGAGAATGCAAGGAAAAGGCAGCATGGAAGGCTTGGGGGCCCGCAGGTAAAGAGGGGATTATGGGAAGGCGGAGAAAAGTCGGGAAAACAGAGAAGGGGAATCCAGGAAAATAGAGGGGGGGAAAACGGGACAGTAGAGAGAGGGGAGGTGAGTTAGGAGAGAGGGAGGGAAGGTGGGGAAGTTAGGAAGAGAAAGCCTGTAGAGTCAGAGAGAGATGGGACATAGAGATAGTGGAGAGTTATATCATTTGCATGCCAAACTATTCCTTGACCTGAACCCTGTTGGCATCGTGGCTCTCTAACGACCGTTAACGCCTAGGTGATTAGGACTTTAATAGAATTGACAATCTACACATTTATTTTAATTAAATCTTATTATACATTGTTTTATATTTCATTCAATTTAAATATTTTGATTCCTCTCCACTCAGTAATAGTTTTGATATATATATATATATATATATATATATATATATATATATATATATATATATATATATATATATATATATATATATATTCTGACCATGTATGACCAATTCTGACCATGTATATACAAGATATACATGGGTTGATACAAAAACAATATATATATATATATATATATATATATATATATATATATATATATATATATATATATATATATATTATACATATATATATATTATTTGAAACCGATTAATAAAGAAATGTGTAATTGACTCAGAGTGGTTCTGAAGATATGTGCACACAAAATTAGCAACAACAAACTTGATCAAGTTTTGATTTTGCGAACAAAATTTACCTTATCTATTATCTTATCCATATCTCATAATCCTTTAACCTAACGTCAATATTCATTACAAACTGCAAAAACAGCATTAGATAACTCTTTATTGATTTAATGCTAAACTTTATTCTTAATAATAGTTAGGTAAGAATATATAAAACACATTTAAGTATTAACAAAAATAATATATTTAAAAACAGAACTAAAGGTTATAAGACCTTTGAGAATGTTTGATAGAATGGAAAGTTGTAGGCTTTGAAATGTTATTTATGTATTTCCAAAGCAATTTTGCGTGGGGATGGATAATATTATTAATATTTATATATAGATGCAGTGAAGGTAAAAGGCCTAATGACCATACTTATCAATTTCACGTTTCTTAATTACTCACAAATTACATATTGAAAGGGTTATTTATCACAGTGTGTGTCTGATATTGTCAGGTCATAGAAGACACGCCTTTTTAATTTTCTTTCCTTTTCCATCTATTCTTTTTGCTTTTTCATTATATTCTTTATATTTTCCTCGTTTCTGTTCTTATTCTGCTCCTATTCGTTAACTTTCCTATCTTTTTCTGCATCTGCATCTTCTTCTCCGTTACTTCTTTATCAACCTAAGGTTATCATTACCTTTATCTTCTATTTTTTTTATTTCCCCAACTCTAACTTGTTCATTCTTCTTCTTGTTTGCTTCCTATTATTTGCAGTTCTTCTTATTGAATTGTGAAGTAACTTAGGATTTCATAAGATTAACATTTGAATAGAAGCAGACGGCGATCTTTTTCAACTGTAATTGTTTAGTTGGAAACCAAGTACAGAAATAGGATTAGATCATTTTCTTTGTGATTCTTTTTGTGACCTTGCTAAACAAGGGAGGGAATTCTCAGGGGAAAGCGCCAAGGCATTACGATTAGAACATAAAAACAAAGTAACTACAGAAGGCCTATTGGCCGATACGAGATATAGCACTCGGAAGGGATCAGGATAAGGGATAATCTATATATAGATTATATAGCACTTGGAAGGGATCAGGATAAGGGATAATCTATATATTGGTTATATAGCTCTTGGAAGGGATCTGGATAAGGGATAATCTATATATAGATTATATAACACTTGGAAGGGATCAGGATAAGAATGTGGGATAGGACGGGGGAGGGGAAGGAAGTGCCCAATCACTTGGACAGTCGGGGATTGAACGCCGACTTGCATGAAGCGAGGTCGGTCATGGAATTAAACTTGAAGTGTTCTTCCCTTGATATATTCGACTAGATATGCTTGCTGGGTCGAGCTCGACTCCTAACCTCCGCCTTCCGAACACTTTTAATTTAATGCAATGACATAGTTTCCGCGTTTTTCTAATAAAGTTCGAATTTAAGACTGAATATATTATTTAATATTCAAATTTAAAATTGCATATATTATTTAATATTCAAATTTAAAATTGCATATATTAT
>NC_091213.1:9810214-9820214 GCF_040958095.1 Procambarus clarkii
TATATATATATATATATATATATATATATATATATATATATATATATATATATATATATATATATATATATATATATACTACATTTACACAGTATATCGACGACATATGTAAGATAACATTAGCGGTAAATGCAACCCTACCTAACACGCGAGTAGCCTTCTGGAAACTAGAGAAAGAGGCTTCAGGAGTACTGTATACAACACATTTGTTGTACCAAAAGAAAAATTACACTTAGAGCGTCTTCGCTGTTGGCGTAGGGAGCACATAGAATGAGATAAATGAAAGGTAGTTGAGGTAAACTACATACATGACTTCACGAGCAGGTATGATTAAGGGGAAAACTCAGTAATGAACCATTGCAAATTAAGACTGGCAATAGTAAGGTGGATTCCAGAAGCTGCTGCACGCACACACGCACGCACGCACATACACGCACACACTCACTCACACACACTTGCACACACACACACACACACGCGCGCGCGCGCACATGATCCAAGAGTCAATGCTCGAGCCTGCAGCATAAATAGGTGAGTACAAATAGATGAGTACAAACACACACACACATTGGAAAGAGATGTGATGTAAGCAGACTCCCTACACAGTATCAAATGTAGATATGATACAACCAAATAGGCTCGGCAACCTATAACTTGTTGACTGACAGTTGAGAGGCGATACTAAAGATCCAAAGCTCAACCACTGCAAGCACAATTAGGTAAATACAATTAGGTGAGTTTCCACACACACACACACACACCTTACCCAGCAAACATACCAGCTGCCATATACACAATAATACGCATCCACTTACCGATGACACTTCGGCAACTTTGACTCTCAAGAACAATCCTGAATGCCACTGCAGATGCCGATTCTCCTTAGAGTTCAGGCCCTTAAGTCCTCTCTGTATCTAATGCTTCTCTATTGTGTGTGTATGTGAAAGTGAGAATATGTATTTGTGTAAGCGTGTATGTGTCTGTATGTGTGTGTGTACTAACCTCTTTTTACTCTCGTATTTGTGCTTGCGGGGGGTTGAGCTCTGGCTCTTTGGTCCCGCCTCTCAACAGTCAATCAACTGATGTACAGGTTCCTGAGCCTACTGGGCTCTATCATATCTACACTTAAAACTGTGTATGGAGTTAGCCTCCACCGCGCAAGCGTTTGTGAGTTCAGGTGTCATGAGTTTTTGTCAGCTAGACATCTTTTATCTTACCTCGCGGGATGTACGTTCATAGACAAAATTCTGTAAATAAACAACAATATCTGATTAGATTACTAATAAAACTTATTTTACGCGAAACCTTCGATAAATTCTATTAGTTAATATTGTTTTCTTTATCAGCGGTATGTTTCCTACTCAGCAACAAGGTAAACACGCTCACTCAAACATCACAAAACAAAAATACTCTGCTCTACTTTCAGAATTTTAATTTTTGTCCAAAAACTTCACGCCTGCCCTATCCAGCATCCAGACTTGTTTACATACCGACCCCTTCAGGGGGCGTCTGATGGCGGCACAATGACCTCTAAATCAGCTGACAAGATTTTCCCGGGAATTTTTTCGAGAGTTTTCGTGCCAGTGACGTCATATTTGGTGGGAATATTTAGCAAATTTCCCGTAATTTTCCTTAGTTAATATTCAGTGAAGCATTCACCTGTCACAGCTCTAACTACTTCTGGTTCTTTGTGAGAGTATTAAACAATATTAAGGGAGTAAAAAAGCATATTTTTGTAGTAATAAAGGGATAAATTAAAGAAGAAATTTGCAATAAATCTTGCATTAAAAGAAGTTATTAAAAGCAATACGCTTAAATATTGGAATTATATTTAAAACTAAAAATATGAAATATTAATATAATATACAATAATAATACTATATAAAATAATAAAATATATAATAATAATACATAATAATAATATACAAACATTTAAATACATTAACTACGATAATAATATTGACAATTATCATATATATTAATTATAATAACTACTATAATCATTTTAGTATGTGGCAAAATATTATATTCTTATTAAATATATTATATTATCCAATCAAGTAAATAAAACTGCAATAATTTAACTTAGTTTCTTTAGTTGGTTAAATACATATTAACTTTAGTTACTTAACTTACTACTACATTTTTAATAAATTTAACATTTCTCTTCTAAATTTTCTGACACTGACACCTTAAACAACAGTTTTTGCCTTAAAGGTTAAGAAACTTTTCACAAAAAATGTCTGCATCAATTAAATGTTAAGAGTTTAAACTTCTGCTTTCGACTACACTATTTTCTGTATGCAAATTGTTGGTATAAAGAACAGTTTTTTCTTCTTCTTTGGTTCTTATGTCTGGCTTAAGACGAGTGTTATTTTATAGAAATTCTTAAATGTTACAAAGACTATTCTGTGTATTTGTTTAATATAATTTATCACGCAAACACACACACACACACACACTCTCCTAAAACGACTTCAACGTAAAAGCTACAAATTATGGTAATTCAATAAGCAACTTCAGAAAGCAATAAGACGAAAATATGATGATTGACAGTCAATACATTAACTTACCACAGTCTGAGAAGTCGTAGCAATGAAGCAAACGCTTCACCTTTCAAGTAAATTGTTAAATAATTAACATTAGGTTGAATCTCTTTGGTTGTACAGAAATTTCAAGTCAATACATTAAACCTACACTCTTGACCTTATTATAGAAAAAAGGTATGTTTAAATAAAATAAACTTTCACTGATATCAGTAATTAATCCTCGGATGTTTAATATGATAATTACAATGTTTAGTTCTGAATGACAGGTTAGAGTTTGTGGATTCTTCAGAACTCATTGCTCGTCATTCGAGAACCGAAGATGCTACAACTGCTTACTATCTTAATTAACACATATTCTAGATCTTTAACGGTTGGACTCTAGATCACTGATAAAGCACAAAGAGAAATTTCCACGTTGAGAAAGTAATACTGATCTTATTGGCCGAAACATACACTTATGGTCCAGGGGTCTCTTCTTCATCTTCTCTGGTTTTCCGCAGTGGACAACATCAATCGTAATTTCCCCCATATGTGTTAATCAGTTAGATTAACACATATGGGGAATTAAGTATGAGCCAGGGTGGATAAATATATGTTGTCGAGCACTAACAGCCTCTTGCTCTTGTTGAGATAACATATTTTTCGTGACAGCCAAGAATATATGAACCTAGAAAGTGAGGTTCTGTCTCTGTGTTGGTTCAGTTACTGTTATTTGTGTTACTGTTCAAGGGGAGACATGATCACTACCTACAAAATCAACCGGGTAGACAAGGATAAACTATTCAACACTGGCGGTACGCGAACAAGGGGACACAGGTGGAAACTGAATACCCACATGAGCCACAGAGACGTTAGAAGGAACTTTTTCAGTGTCAGAGTAGTTAACAAATGGAATGCATTAGGCAGTGATGTGGTGGAGGCTGACTCCATACACAGTTTCAATTGTAGATATGATAGAGCCCAGTAGGCTCAGGAACCTGTACAGTAGTTGATTGACAGTTGAGAGGCGGGACCAAAGAGCCAAAGCTCAATCCCCGCAAGCACAAATAGATGAGTACAAATAGGTGAGTACACCCCTCATGACCCCTCCAACTCAACTCATATCGAATTTCCTTCAGCGAATAAAGTGCTGAGTTGCCGTAGTTCTTGTTGCATGTTGCAGGTGCCATTGAATTGCAGGACTTTGGTGAGTAGAAACAGGTCTAATTAGTAACAGTGAGCAAGGTAGTTAGTCAGCGAGAATTGTGGGTGGGGGAGGGGGCAGTGTAATTGCCTCACGCACCTGTCAATGTATATTCATGTGTTTGTATATCCATGAGTTTGTATGTATATGCATATGTTTGTGTTCGTGTATGAATGTTTCTGGATGTTTGTGTATGTGCCTAATTGTACATGTATCTGTGTTCAAACATATTCAATGCATGTTTATGTATACTGATACTAGTCTGTACGTATATGCATGTATCTGTATGTATATATATGTGTCAATATATGAATTTGTTTGTGTATACTTCTCTGTCAGTTTGTTCACGTGGTTTGAAAAAGGCGTAATATGAAACGGTTTTAGGCCATCCAGACCTGTTAGCCTAAAAAACGATAGATTGACGCGATAGAAAAACCCGAAAAAGGTGTTCGTGTAACCCCTCGTTTCAACCTATACAACTCATTTTGTATGTTGTAGAACCCCCAACGTACAAAATAAAGAGTACCATGAGAAGCAACGTCTCACATATATGCATGTTTTCTATACACATTGTTGTTAAGTAGGGGTGCTTGGATTAGTGCATTTTAATACCCCCATATTTGTACGTTGGGGCAAATGAAGAGACTGCATTTGGCTAGTTAGGTTGGTCGTGTTCATGGTTAGACATAAACCACTGAAATTTAGTGGTCATGGGTTCGTATCCTGGCCGGGGAGGATTTACTGGGCGCAAATCCTTAACTGTAGCCTCTGTTTAAATCAACAGTAAAATGGGTACTTGGTTGTAGAAACGATTCTTCGCGGCGGGGATCGTATTCCAGGGACCTGCCCGAAACGCTACGCGTACTATTGGCTGTACAAGAATGTTACAACTCTTGTGTGTGTGTATATATATATATATATATATATATATATATATATATATATATATATATATATATATATATATATATATATATATATATATATATATATATATATATATATATATATATATATATATATATATAAAACACGTAATATTAAAAACACAGTTATATAATGACTTCAAAACAGTTTCTCATTTTAGCAGCGCTAATTATATAAAAAGTACAAATAAAAAGTACTGGGTGAAAAAACGAGACTGAAAATAATTAATCATTATTCAATATCCATTTAACAGATTGGTGTTCAGATTTTTCTAATATAATAATTATATTACCTTGGTCCATTCATTTTGTAAATTATTCATTACGCTAATTAGGAAATTGGGATAGGGCAGGGAGGCTCATCGCCACCTCCTCTCTTGCTCTGCCATCTCACCTCAACTCTATTCACCACTCTCCCCCCTCTAATCACCATCTAGTTTCCATACACCACTTAGCCCCCCATGCACTACCTTACCCCCCATTCACCATCTTGCGCACATTCACCACTTGCCACCTCATTCCCTCCCCCCCCTTATCTCCCTCACCTTATTACTTATCTCTTCATTTATCAAATCTTCCAATTTGCAATCTTATTCCTCTTTCACTCCTACAACGCCTGACCTCTACTTCCACGCTTCCACTTCCTCAAACCCTACACTGCTTATCGCTTCCCCTTTCCATCCCTACACCACTTTCTTCTCCTTTGCCAATCCTCATCCATCACCACTAATCCACCCTTCCATTCCTCCTTGTACTGCACTACACCCCAGCAACACTCCACACCATACACCCCGACCCCCTACACTTCTCTATTTGCTACACCATCACCTTTCCTACCCTCTACACTTCCCATAAACCACCTCCGGTACACCCGATTCCACCTTTCCAACACCAGCAAATTTCCTCCTTTAGTACAAATTTATTTGTGCACCTTCATAAAATTTGGTATTACGAAGCGCTGAAACCACTGAATGGGTCTCTCTGAAAATATATTATTATATCACTAAAAACTAAATATGTTTCACACTTGTCTCCATGAAATTCGACTTTGGGTCTCTCTATAAGGGTCAGAATTTCTTAAATTATTTAACTTAGGCCAACCCCGAACCTCAAACACAAACTCAAACTGGATGAGGAGTAATTAGGGAATCTAATCTCTTGTTGCCGTTGTATCTGTAGACTATTCCATTGTTGCTTGTTAGAATTTCTTTAGACTCGATTTATTTGCATGTAGGCATGCTGTGATTTATGAAGCCTTGTTTATGTATTGCCAGTCGTCTTGAAAGAGATGTTTTTTTCCTGTCTGTATACTGAGCGCGATGGGGATGGCATTTTCCAAGTAGCCACGAAA
Source organism: Procambarus clarkii (assembly GCF_040958095.1). NCBI lineage: Eukaryota > Metazoa > Arthropoda > Malacostraca > Decapoda > Cambaridae > Procambarus > Procambarus clarkii. The sequence goes on from NC_091213.1 coordinate 9,816,224, forward strand.
GGCATTGAAAACATTGATCTCTTCCAGAGCGTCGGGAGAATTTGTTGTGAGTAGGTCGGCGTTCTTTACGTTGTAGTAGTAGATTGTGAGCTGCGTCTTCTAGTACTGGGTACCGTACTAGAAACGTCCCTAGTACGTTTCTCTCGAGTTCATTTTTTATGGGTTTATGGTTTTTTATGCACATCTGATTTCTTGGTACAAAATATTTGTTATTTAGCATTAATATAAATTCTTCTCTCTCAGCTGTCTCGTCTCTCTCTCTCTCTCTCTCTCTCTCTCTCTCTCTCTCTCTCTCTCTCTCTCTCTCTCTCTCTCTCTCTCTCTCTCTCTCTCTCTCTCTCTCTCTCTCTCTCTTTTCCCCTCATTCTATTTCTTTCCTCTATCTCTTCTCCCTCTATCTCCTCTCTCCAATCTTTCCAACACTTTCCATTGTGAAGCACCAGCAACACTTGCTTCTCCCTTCACACACACCGCTAGACACTATCACTGGGTCTTCACTGCAATATAATCATTCTGCTCCATTAACTGCAGAATGTATTGCCTCAGCCGGACACAACCGGTTCCCCGTAACTTCACATTTAACTTACTGCTTCCTGGACCCTAGCGAAAGGTGTGATCGAATGCGTATGTGGGTGGGAAGATGTGTGTGTGTGTTTGTGTGTGTGTGTGTGTGTGTGTGTGTGTGTGTGTGTGTGTGTGTGTGTGTGTGTGTGTGTGTGTGTGTGTGTGTTAGTCCTCTGTCAATGCCTTCGAAGCATCATACATTATACTCATACTGCACCTTTTCCATATTTTTCAGGGTTAGGTCTGGTTCCCTCACCCTCTCCTCGTGAAAACTAAATGAATGTCAGTCACTTTAGCTCACGCTGATATAATGCTGTTTGCGTTCCCGTTTTGAGACGTATTAGAATATTGTCTTTTCCCACATATATCAAATTTTCAGACCCAAATATTTGTCTCCACATAAGCCTGTATTGCCCCGGAGGTTCTCTAATCTTTGTAAACAAAATATCTCATTAACTTGTATTTGCTTGCATTAAAGTCGTGTAAACATGACTTTAAAATTCTCGCACTACAATGACAGGGTCCCAATTTGCTCTGTTCATTTTGTTTCTGACATCACTGGGGATCGAGCCCCTGTATCCTAGGATTACGAGTACAGAGCGCTGTCTACTCAGCTATCAGGCCCTTTCAAGTGGGCCCCCCCCTCATATTGGTGTTTGTGTGCGTGTGTGTGTGTGTGTGTGTGTGTGTGTGTGTGTGTGTGTGTGTGTGTGTGTGTGTGTGTGTGTGTGTGTGTGTGTGTGTGTGTGTGTGTGTGTGCAATCCGTTTTCATTAAATTCTACTAGTCTGTTCACTGCACTCATGGCAGTCCGCTCTTTGTCTTTCATACCCTTCTAGCTATCCCCGCCAAAAATATAGAAAAATAACTTTTCCTGCGGACCCTGATTCAAACAACCTAAAAATTAGGACGGCGAAAAAAAAAAGATCACAGAGCCTTGTGAAGTTGGAAATGCCAAAACCCCCGCCCGTTCTCTCTCAGATAAACCTGCTGTTGCAAGCTGGCTATTGCCTCGCCCACTGTTAGTTGACTATTATCCCAGCTCATCCTCCTCATATGAATATACATATAATAACTATTTGGTCGAAAGTGCCAATAGCGATTGATGGACCCCCAGGAAGATGACTTTTGTATTACTAAATATAGACCAACCGGATACTTATTTTTTAATAGCAATCTGAATTTAAGACCTAAATTAACCTAACCTCTCCATGCAATCCTATGCTCAATTCACGCTTTCTGAGGCTTGATTCAGTACATATATGTACTATACTAGGTTTAGGAATATATAAAGTTGGTTTCTAGCTTCATTTTTCCGGACCCTATGAAATTAGCTGTTAACTGTATGACCGCCAGTTGTTTACTGGCGGTCTATCAATACAAATTTTTACTTTCGACCAAATAGTTACTACAATTACTATAATTTGAGGTGTTGTATTACTTCATACTATTACCTTATTAACCTAAATTTATCTTATGTCAAAACGCATGTAATTAACCCGGTTGCTAATGGCTATCGGTTCAGCTATATCCGCCAAATATCATCTGATATCATCCAAATATATCAAGCTGGCTGATCGTTAATCGTCCGTTGATAGTTGGTCATCAGCTTGGCTGTTCCTACTGCGTTATTGATCCAACTCCTGCAAGATATTGGAGCAAAAGTTCAAGCTAATTAGCGCGCTTCTTCCATGGACAACTAAGACATGGGAGAAGCCATAGGCACGGGCAACCTGTGTAATGCTTGGTTAGGTATACATTGGCAGGCTATGGTTATCTTGCGGTTATCTTGAGATGATTTCGGGGCTTTAGTGTCCCCTCGGCCCGGTTCTCGACCAAGCCTCCAACCCCCAGGAAGCAGCCCGTGACAGCTAACACCAAGGTACCTATTTTACTGCTAGGTAACAGGGGCATAGGTGAAAGAAACTCTGCCCATTGTTTCTCGCCGGCGCTTGGGATCGAACCCAGGACCACAGGATCACAAGTCCAGTGTGCTGTCTGCTCGGCCTACCGGCTCCCTTAGGTGAAGCTAGGTTTCGCTAGGTTCCCAAGATCAGGGTAAGTAGAAGTTCAGTATAGGCAAGATTAGACCACTTGACGTTATATTTGCTCAGACAAGATTGGGATTGGTTATATTAGGTAAAGTTAATCGAGGCCATATCACATTAACTTTAGACTAGGAATATTTAGGTTTTATTACCTTAACATGGGCACTTCCGTCGGATGGATTCGTGGCTTCTGATACGACACAGCGCCCAAACTGAATACTTCCCTCGTCCGTTTTGAGGAAGGTATAACATAAAGTGCTGCAGACCAAAAGTTAACACGTGATAAAGTTAAACACGGCTATAATTTTAACACAGGCCTCTGTGGACCAGCTTATAACGCGGCTGTAATTTTTAGCAAGAGTTGTGGAGGAGCAAAAGCGGACTTTGTGTTGAAATATACTACAGAGACTGGTAGTTTGAAAGCGTGGTGTTGGGTCAGATGGGTGCTTCTGTATCATGCTGCTGTGGTGCTGTACCGGCAGTCATGAAATATTGTGCTCCTGTAACTTTTCTGTTGGGGTGGGTAGGGCTGCGATATTGGTCTATTGTAGTAATGCTGTATTATTATTCTTTCGTGACGTTGTGTGTGTGTTTATTTTAATGTAGTAGTGATTTTGAGAGATAATGTTTGGTAGCCTGGAGGGTTGAGGGGTTGAGTGGAGTTGTGGTGGTAACATATCGTGATAATTAGTTTTTTTGTATTGGTTTGTTCTGGTATACCACTGCTTCGTGGTTCCACAGTACCGTCAGCCTGTCGTATTTTTCCAATGTTTGTGTACATATATTTTGGCCTGACATGTGTTTAAGAGTTGTATAATTGTTTAAATTTGCATGAGTATTTTTTTCCCACGTTGAATATATTTATATATTCATATTTATATATACATATATATATATATATATATATATATATATATATATATATATATATATATATATATATATATATATATATATATATATATATATATAATATATAATATATAATGTTTCGTTGTGTTCTGCGAAAACACGACGAAATATACAATATACAATCATATCATCAAAACATATGAGATTGGTGACGTGCATTGAACCAATTGGCCTCATTAGTGAGGTGCTTCACCTTCGCCTCATCCCAGGCTATATATCTGGCAGCAAAAGCACCTTGATATATATATTTTGTCTCTTAGGTGGCTTAATCTTCATCCATCAACAATTACCTTGATATATATACAGACTACGTCTAAGTTATAGATACAACTGGGAAATTGGTGAACCCAGGGATTGGGACTGCATCTTCTGCCAGACATACCACAGAAAAGTCACCCCTTCACTATCTCCTGGAATATGGAAGCAACCAACGACCTTAGAAAAGATTTAAGAGTCTCTGAGTCTTGC
>NC_091213.1:9825214-9850214 GCF_040958095.1 Procambarus clarkii
GTATAGTACAAATATTAACCAAAATATTAAAGATTATGCTAATTATAAAAAGTATTCAAAATAATCTTACATAATTTCCATTAACCACAAACCAGTTATGCAAAAACCTTAATTAGTTAACATATTTATAAAATATTTCTTTAAATCCAAAAGCAGCGACGTTGATCAGCCCGCCAAAAAAATCAATAAAAACATCATGCCCTAATTATTAGGTAATTCTCCAAGAGGGAAACGTTCTTCAGGAACCCCCTTATTATGCAAATTACAGATTGCTTGTGCAAGATCAAGCAGCATAGCGCAGTATAAGGAGGTTCAGCCCATGTATTACCCTCAATATCTGTCTTTCAACACCTCCATATATCCGCGATTACATTGTTCATATTTCCATTTAATAACACTAACAAGATACCACAAAAAAAAACGAAAAAGAAATCACATGTAATTATCTTCTCGCGTACCTGTGTAATCAAGGCCCTGCTTCTGTATAGTAATTTGGTCGCCGTGTGGGATTTAACGCCGGGATTTATAACAAGCTTGGTATAATCTGCTGTGTGCGAACTAACAAGAGGATTTATCACGAGCGCGGTATAATCTGCTGACAGTATGCTTTCACGCCTTTAAAAAAAGTATACTCAAAGCTGTGTAATTTTTGACAACGTGGTGCGAACATTTCTCACTTGTGCCACTGCAAAAATATAAGTATTTACGTTGGTAATAATGCTAGGATGCTAATGTTTGCTTGGTGATACTACTGGACCATAATTGTGCTTTGATAACAAATTTAGATTTTAGATTTAGATTCGTCATTGACTTATTAAAATTATTTCATTGTACTTTGGTAGTACAGCAAAGACAGACAGTTGGTCTCGTTGGGTTGAAATCATTTACACAATGTTAGCCATTATTTTGTGTTGTTGTTCTTAACTGAGAAATCTCAACGTATGTTTTCTTAATCATTTTCAGTTATCAGATCTTGCTATCTCTTGTTTCTTGTTATTCATTACCACATACTTTAATTTTATAAAAATGGGTTCAGTTTGATTTTCTTCGTCTGAGTGGCAACTTCGTCTCCTTGAGGCGAAAATCTCCTAAACTGTCAATATCCGCCTTCGAGTATTGTGAAAAGTATCTGTACTCCAAATTCCATCTCAAAGCACCAATGCTTTGGTGCTTTGAGATTAAGGCGTATTTTCGCCTCAGACTATGGCATATTTTCTCGACTAGAATCAAGAATAGTTTACTAGCGTAGCTTGACAATCTGTTTCTCTGTTTCACATCTTCGGTCCAGGTGTTCTTACGTGAATACGTAAAGTTCCTCACCTTGAAAGATCTTTCTCCATTATTCCTTCCAAGTCCCTCCGGCTATAGACGAAGATTTATTAACAGGTTATAATTTGTGGACGTTATCGCACTGAGCGATAAGTTAGTAACTTGGTATAATATTTCCGCATCAACGTGAGCTACGACATCAAAACACAATTCAGTACATCATTGTGTTAGACGTTAACCGATACTCTTGAGGTTGAACCCCTTTATGGTAGACATGAACCAACACCTGTGTGAGAGAACACCTTTGTGGTCGAATAAACATCAAATAACATTCGTATTTGGTGAAATTTTAGACCTGTTCTCTGTTTTTTTGCAAAATGCAAAATTACCGAGCTTTATTACTATGTTTTAATTACTACGCTTCCTTTACTCACTTATATGTAAGTCTCCAGCGTTACAAAATGAAACGAAAATCCTTTCCTCAAACATAAATAGTCTGAAAGACTGTATATGAAAATTTATTTTCCTAAAAAAAGACAGATTCATATTGCAAGCTAACATTGATTTTAAACTAACCTGCAGGACAGTTATCCACAAATCTATAAGTAATATATATACTGAAATCTGGTGACTATTATCCATACTATCAGTAGTGGAAAAATAATCTCTAAATTAAAAAAAAAATTAAAAATGAGAAAACGGTTTTATTAAGAAAATTGGAAACAATAATTTTTGTTTTAGAGATAGTAGAAGCACATTAGACGTTTGAACAATAGAACAAGATTCTTTTGTGTGTGTGTGTGTGTGTGTGTGTGTGTGTGTGTGTGTGGAGAGAACACATATTTGATATTTGATATATTATTTGATTATTTGATATATTATTTGATATATTACACATTGATATGGCTTGATTGGATATGTAACAACGGTTTGGTGTGTGTAGTCGTCATTTATTTTTAAATTAAAATTAATTTTGTGCTCCTCTTCCAAAAGTGCTACATTGTCTTCCTCGCTTGATACCTTTGTTTAATAAATGTCTTATTGCTCTTCCATAAAAAATAAGGGTTCGAATTCCTCGGGATCTTCATCAAAACAGTTATTCCACCCTCAAACATGTCATAAAATGAAGTGAATTCCAGAGTAATGGGATTCGAACGCTCCTCTGCAAATTTCAACAGTGACATCTTGAAAGTTAATCCCAGAGGTTTGTTTCTCTGAAGATGATTGCAATACTAAATATCGAGGGATGCTTGAAAGAGAGTAAATCACATCAGGGGGACCAATAATGCTCTTTTATCATGAAGACAAAGTCGGTAGGATAATGTTGCCTCAGAGAATGTTTAAATGATGTCTCTCGTTCGAAGGTAACAAATATTTCTGACTTTTATTTAGGCATGAAATGTTGAATTGTTAAATTATTATTTAATTAAATGTATTACATGCAGAGATTAATTATAATCTGTTGTATGTGTGTCAAAGATTTTGCGGCTTAATGCAATTTAATACTTGCATATATTTATGGGTCGGTCGCTCATGTAATAGATGTTTAAATGTGTCAAACACTTAACTCCAACATTTAGTCCTCCACAGAAAATTCCTCACTAATTTGGGTTTATTCCCCAATCTCATTTAAAGTTGTTAGACAAAATTTCAGACCTAGACACACACGTTAGTGAATCATCATTCAAAGGCTGATGTTTGCGTATATAACATAGAATCACATTTCAAGCCAAACTCATGTCTTCTCTACATCTCCCTCCATCAATAATAGACATTCAAATTCAATGTGCATCATGTAGCTTACAAGCAAATGTTCCATTTGCTTGGAAACAGGCATTTTCACGATCATATTTCCCAACGTTCGCCAAATTATGGAACACGTTTTAGAAAATTTAATTTAAAAAATTTGACCACTTTGAATGGTAATAATTTTACATTAATTCTGTAACAATAATATGAATAATAAAACCAATAATAATATTAATAATAATAACATACCTATGCAATTAAATTATTATATGAATGATATTAGCTCTAGGATAGTCTATTGTGTTACATTTCTGAGAGAGAACGTCACAGGTTTTGGCATAAAATATATTGAAAACGTTTCCAAACAGAACGCGAGGCGAACTCACCCACTGGTCTTGTTGTGAGGAATTTTGAGCTGACAACATAGCCATTCAATAACGTGAATCGGCTCCGCTTTTCAATTTATTCATGGAATTCTTTTCGTTATTCAGTTAATGAATAATCTAATACATTTTGCCGACTTTAAAAGTAATAATAAAAAAAAGATTTTTCAGTTCCTTCTCGAAGCTTTAGAGATTTAGAATGTATTTAGATATACGAAATTGGGTTGGACTCTTCTAATTGGTATATCGAAAAGCATTTACTGGCAGGTGTTTTTTTTTTTTTAGTATTGTTGGTGTCACAATAATGAACTAGAGTATATGTTAGATATGCATCTCAATTAGGGCTTTTATCTTTTAAGTATCGTTAATTGGATGATATCTAGCTATCGCTAATTGGATATTCTCACCTATGTTCTGTTAATTGGATATTTTCATCTAAGTATCTATAATTGGATGTTAGCTTATAAGCATTACAAAAATTTAACCAACTCAATATTTATTCCGGAATGTAATAATTTGATTATTGCTACTGTAATATTATTAAGTTATCACTACGGTAATGTTATCAGTTGATTATCGCTACTGTAAAAATATCAGCAGATTAATACTATTGTAATGGTATCTGTCGATTATCGCTTGTGTAATGATATCAGTAATTCACACGCACACACACACACACACACACACACACACACACACACACACACACACACACACACACACACACACACACACACACACACACACACACACACACATTAAAAATTATTTTTTCAGTGTCAGAGTAGTTAAAAAAGGAATACATTTAGAAAGTAATGTGGTGGAGGCAGACTCCGTACGCAGATTGAAATGTAGCTTTGGTAGAGCCCAGTAAAGAACATGTGAACTAGTTGACTGATGGCTGAGAGGCGGGGACCAAAGAGCAGAAGGTCAAACTCTGTAAGCACAACTAGGTGAATACATACACACACACAAATAAAAAACGCGACACCCGAGGTTATGTAAACAAAGTGGCAGGCGACACTTTTTCCAGGAGCAAACGTTGCTGGATTTGTTTTCCTGTCTTCCCGTGTCTCTCTCTCTCTCTCTCTCTCTCTTTCTCTCTCTCTCTCTCTCTCTCTCTCCATGCACATGTTTGAATGTCTGACTGATTGATTGGCTGTCTACATGTCTGTTGCTGTAATATAATGATCCGCGTACCATCATATGCTCCCTCTTCTTTCACACTACAAATACCTGTTTCATAGTGGGACGACCCGGCATCTTTTCCTGTCTGTATGTCTATCAACGGTCGTATATCTGTCTCTGGATATCTCTCTGACTTTCTGTCTACTGTTCTCTTCTCTCTCTCTCTCTCTCTCTCTCTCTCTCTCTCTCTCTCTCTCTCTCTCTCTCTCTCTCTCTCTCTCTGTAACTTGTCTCATGTAGTACATTTACTCAGAGTCGATAGTCTATTACCATTTCACAGCAAAATTCATAGGAATTCTTCTTAAAAACACTAACCAAAATTCAAAAATAAAGTTTTCATTTGATATTTTTTATATTTTTTGGTAAAGGAAATTCCATTTAAGATGCATTAATTTTTCTTTGAAACGAGTTGTGGTAGATTATAATATAATTCACCAGCGACAAAGGAGATTTCTCCACTGATGCTCCCCAAAGAACAGACACGTTCAGTCACACACAGACAGACACACACACTCACACACACACACGCATACACAGACTGAGAGAAGAGCAGACAGCTCGAGTTTCTTACCTAAAAAGACTTATATTTTCTTTGTTTTTTTTATGCTTAATGATATGTAAGTTAGGCGGTCTATCCTATGGTTCGTTTTTTTTTTTAGCAGAAACACTTCTTGGGGGCTCTTCCCTCACTGTCATTTCTTTACAGAAATTGTGAGAGCTGCTTAGGAAGAAACCCTTAACATTCCCTCGTGTTTAGGATGATTATATCCTTTTATTTCACTTGGTGATTAGGAAGATGGCATCGTTTCCCTTTCCCTGGTACATGAGGAGAGGGATCTTTAAGCACCTCTAGTTCTCCTTCTGGATAATCACCAAGATGAAAGGGTTTGACTTTTTCATTCTCGTGGTTACGGATGGAAAATTTATTAATTTTCATAATGTGGTAATATGGTACGAATTTTAGATCTACTTTATAGAATCTTTACACATAACTGACTAGATCTGTATTTCTTTACTAGCCAAAACCTCAACTCTATTTTTGTAGTAGAAGTAATTATCTGTCACGTCTTCATAACTTATTTTAATTAGGATATTTTACGGTATAAATTATGTTTGTCGTTGACCATGAATTCGCAAAGTTATTTGAATTATTGAAAAATCTAAAAGTTTTGGACGCCTTATTCTTGCCAAAATATGTTTAATAATTTAATGTACTTAGGTAGATAATATGTTCGAAAATCCGCTTTTCGTGTAAGAGGAGCATCTGTCTCTGCAAATTGTGCTCCGTACATTAACAAATTGTGTCGCGTTATTGCAAACTCGCTCTCACATTAGCAAATTGGTTGTCACATCAAATTAGCCTCACCTAAGCAAAATGTATAGCACGTCTGAAAATTTATACCCACCTCGGCATATTTGCTCTCGAAAAGTTGGCTCCAACTTCATCAAATTGTCTCCCTATTCATTAAATTGTCTGCCTACTCATGAAAATTGTCTGCATACTCAACAAATTGTCTGCCTGCCAAACAAAGTGTCAGCCTACTCATCAAATTGGCTTGGTCGATGTATTGCGTAACTGTGTCGTTGTGACCTAGCAGACACATGGAACTAACAGATGACTCTCTGTGCCTCTTCATTACTCTCCGTTTTCCTCCAATTTGACGCAGAATTTGTCTTTGTTGAGCAGCAGTTGGCGTTGGTGGCTGTGGTGGTGGTTGTGGTGGTGGTGGCTGTTGTGGTGGTGGTGGTGGCTGTGGTGGCTGTTGTTGTGGTGGTGGTGTTAGTTGTTGTGTGACTTTTGGTAGAAACTGGAACTGGGTGGTGGTGGCTTCTGTGGTAGTAGCTGTGATTGTAGTGGTGTTGGTGGTTGTGGTAGTGGCTGTGATTGTGATGGTGTTGGGTGTTCTGATAGTGACTGGGATTTTGGTGGTGGTGGTATTGGTGCTATTGCTGACAATGAGAGCATGGATGCTGGACGTGGTGATACTGTTGTGTGGTGGTGAGTGTCACGTCAGTGTTTATGACTGTAGTGGGGAAGACGTCAGGAGTGTTGACGTCGGCAGTGAATGCCGTTGTGGTGGTAGCTGTGGATTTGGCTACTATGGTGTAGGTGTGAGTGCTGGTATTTGGAGTTAAGTGAAGTGGTTTGTGGTGTTTTCAGTGTTATGTGAAGCGTCATGCTTCTCATTGTTCTTCCCCAAAGAACGTTTTGTAACCAGTTAACACCAATACTTTGTTAGAAGGCAGTTTTTCATACTAGTTTGAATTTAATAATATTGTTGAATCTTAAAATCTGAGAATATATGGTAATGGAGCTACGGGCTATGGGAAAAGGTGTGAATTTCTAGCGGCGATGGTGAGATGATTTGACGGACATCCTGAGGTGATTTCGAATAAGTAAAATAATCTCAGTGACCGAAATTCTTATAGAAACCAGTGTTCATGAACAGCTGGAGTGATATCGGCTAATAGGGGCCAGAACCGATATTATAATTCAAGGGTGAGATGAACCAGCCAATTAACCCCAAGCTCTTGGCTGGCGAGTCTGGAGTACTCGGAGTAACGTCATTTTGCAAGGGGAGGCTTAGTAACAAGTAATATGAACTGCAGGAGCTGTGAGCGTCAAATATAAAACTTGGCAGCAGAGGATTGTGCTTCGGTTGCAAATGAAATAAAAAGGCGATTTGGGGCCAGAGAATGGTTGTTCTTAAAGAGTTGGTGCCCTGGATGTCTGTGGACGCTCCAGACGCAGTTCTGACAACTTTAGCAATACATAAAACAAAAGAGAAAAGCCAGCAATGAAACGCGTCTGCTCGGAAATCATCTCACGAAAGTAGTTTGAGCAGTGGACCAAGAAGCTACTTTGTGTTAAAGCGGAAAAGGGTCCCCCAGTGATGCGGGAGTGATCTAGTGACTACTAACAAGTCATCAGAGACTATGTGGGAAGGTTCATGATTCAATTTGGACTGATCGATATGATGGAAATAGGAGAAACATGTATTATTAATAAATTTATGAGAAAACCACAAATCAGAAAATTAAGAAAGGACAACGTTTCGGTCCGTCCTGGACCATTATCAAGCCGGTTAATGACCGAAACGTTGTCGTTTCTTCACATAATGATGTGTGGTTTGGTCATCAAGTCTTCAACCACGATATTGAGACTCATCTGAATGAATAAATTGAGGAACTAAGCTAAGTGGTAATCTAGATAACTACTTTCATGCTGTGAGATACGCAGTTGTCGTTATGCTTGAGTTACCTTGTGATGCTACTCATCGTGATGCTGGTGATTGTATTTGCAAAACGTCTGGTGGTAATGATGATTATGGTGGTAGTTGCGGCTGAAGCTGGTAGTCGTGGTGGTTGTTTCGGGGTGAAGCTGGTGGTTGTAGTTGTGGAGTGAACCTAGTGATGGTAATTGTGGGGTGATGGTGGTGGTGGAATATGTGGGGAGAACCTGATAGTGGTGGTAGTTTGTGGGATACAATCACAGGCAATAAAAGCATGGTGAACGACTATTGGATCCTAGTCAGCGGATTCCAGAAGGAATCAGTGGAGCGCCTACTCTAATTGCGAAGAGATCGAGAGCTCCTTCTCCCTCTTTGATCGATGCTTGCAACAAAGTTGAAGAGAAATGGTGCTATTTCTCTCTCGTTTCTTTCCTCTCCTCTCTCTTCCTTTTTTGTCTCTCTCTCTTCCCTCTTCCTTTCACACATTTATCTCCTGTTTTTCCTTGTCTCAATTTTCATCTCTCCCTGTTTTCATCATAATCACTTACTCTTAACCTTTTATATCAGAATACATTTTGATAATTAATACGCAATTGCAATTTGAAAACGCATATATATATATATATATATATATAATATATATATATATATATATATATATATATATATATATATATATATATATATATATATATATATATATATATATATATATATAAATATATATATATATATATATATATATATATATATATATATATATATATATATAAATATATATATATATATATATATATATATATATATATATATATATATATATATATATATATATATATATATATATATATATATATGCTGCCAGGAGACAATTAACTATAATATTAGTGAGTTTTATCATGCAAGGTCTACAGCCACGCATGTTTTGCAGAATTATTTAATTACAATATGAGCAGTTTACATCCACATTAAGTTAAATTAGTTGTTGGCTAAAACTTATTGATTTTGTATTTGTCCTTGTTGTGACATGTTACTCATTGCTATGTTTGTGTTTGAGGGGGGGGGGCAGTTAGTCTGTTAAATCTACAAATAATAATAATAATAATAATAATAATAATAATAATAATAATAATTAATTTTGTATGGAGACAGGCAGCCAGTGAATATTTACAAATATAATGCAAGAGTTACATAGGTTATATCGGAAATGAGTGTAGCAATATATTGTAAGTGTACTTTTTCAGTGTGAGTGTACTCATTCAGTGTGAGTGTGCTAATTCAGTGTGGTGTTTACCAATTCAGCGTGTGTGTGTATGTGTACTCACCTAGTTTTCCTTAGGGGTTGAGCTGTGTGTGTGTGTGTATGTGTGTGTGTGTGTGTGTGTGTGTGTGTGTGTAAGTTCCAGCATCTACAATGCTATGTTTATATACATTTGCTTCTGATCATTTAACAAAATATATCGCCCAGTAGCGTGAGTGGAATGCCAAAGCTCGACTGCATGTCTACGCAACACATCATCCACAGTCACTCACTTTCCATTAAAATACAGTTAAAATGATCTATTAACCATTTCCATATATGCCCCACGACAGTTTGCGCTATATGCAAATATAATGAACATACTATAATGTACAAACTGTGCACAAACACCATTTATTCACTCGAGTTGTCGAAACTGCCCATGCGATCCTATATGTTATATATTTTATCGCATTGCATTATACGATTCGAGTGTGACTCTAATCCATAAATTATAAAATGGCTCGTGGCGAAAATAACCAAGCTATTACGTTTAGTGTCTGTGTTTTATAACAATATATCAATGGAACTGGAAAATATAAAATCCGGTTAACCAATATTAATAGCAGTTATAACTTTGTCAAGTACATGAAAAAACCTTTCACCATTTATAACTAAAGTTACTTCAAATGGCTTAACACAAAATTTGGCTAGTTTCTTTATGGTTTTCCAATTTTTTTATTTAAAATTGTAATAGGTGTTGATGATGAAATTTAGTTATTGAAATTAGTTCAATAACAATCGAAGTGGCTTATAACAGGTATAGGATCATGCTATACACCAGGTGTAGCTGTAGATCATACAAAGAGGTGAAGCAGCAGGATATACAACGCTTCCTCCAAACAAGGTGACAGGAACAGCACTCGCTAAAACCATTGTTATCAATCATTTGCAATACATTGCTTCCACCAAAAATGAATCTCGGTAAAGCACGCAACAAACCACTACAACTGCTCCAGGCCAAAATATTCAGACAATTTAACACCGTCAAACAATTGGCTTATTCGACAAAAGAAAAAAATCACAATTTTTTTTATACAGAAAAATTAGAACAGTATTATACATAATTTAATTATTACATAAAAGGTGTAAAGTTAAGAAAGCTAGTGACTGTCATGGCTTTACTTAAGAAAGGCATCAGGAAATGCGCACTAATTTATCGCTTTGCTGACAACGGTGTTAGGAAAAGGAATGGAAACAATTACCCAAAACAAAAGCCTTGTTTCGTAAGGAATTCCAACAAAAGAATGGATAATTACCACGGATTCGGATATACAGTATCCTGCCAAACGCGTTTCCGAACTATGGAAATCTTCACAATTTAGTGTTATATCTAGTTCCATTCCCATGTAGATCAGAGACCTGTAGATACCTTTCCTTAATGTACTGACTCCTCTCACCCGCTTGGGTCCTGACTCTACCCACCTGCTTGGGTAGTGACTCTATCCACCTGCTTGGGTCCTGACTCTACCCACCTGCTTGGGTCCTGACTCTACCCACCTGCTTGGGTCCTGACTCTACCCACCTGCTTGGGTCCTGACTCTACCCACCTGCTTGGGTCCTGACTCTACCCACCTGCTTGGGTCCTGACTCTACCCACCTGCTTGGGTAGTGATTCCACCCACCTGCTTGGGTAGTGACTCTACCTACCTGCTTGGGTAGTGACTCTACCCACCTGTTTAAACCTGTTACCTAGGTTCACCTAGCAGTAAATAGGCATACGGAATTTACACAACTGCTGCGGGTCAGTGTTTGACCAAGAGTGACCTCGAGAGGCCAAACAAGCTTCCAGTCATTTACAATGGGAAACCTTACATGTAACCGTCCTAATTGTAGGTATTTTGTTATTGGATTGGTCCTGAAATAAAGCATGAGAATTAGTAATATAATGAATCTATTTATGTAGTAGTAACATATATGTATTTATTGCGTAAAAAAAACATAATGGCGTGATGTATCAAGAAGAAAATCGATTGGAGCCATGCGGAGGATTTGAACCTGTGCTTGGGAGTACCCACTTTGGCTGGACGGTAGAGCGACTGCCTCGTTTCATGTAGGTCGGCGTTCAATCCCCGACCGTCAAAGTGGTTGAGCAACATTCCTCCCCCCCCCCCCCCCCCGTCTCATCCCAAAATTCTTATCCTGACCCCCTTCTCAGTGCCATATAGTCGTAATAGCTTGGTGTTTTCCCCTCTATTTTATACTTATTATTATATTTGGGAGTACCAACGGTGCACGTTCGAACCCTCCAAACGGCTCCAATTGATTTTCTCTGATATTTATTGCTGTTCGCAGAACCTTGTTATTTTGTACATTAATATAACATAATAAGGTTTTCCTCTCCTTTGTTATTTATAACGAAGAATAAAAATGATCAGTGTTAAGATATAATTATTATTTTTTCCTGAATGACAATGATTATTTTACTCATCTAATAAAAATAGGTAACTTCTGTTTTCACGACTTAATGAGTGACGGTAATACACTAAAGTTTAGGCTTTCAGAAAAAAAACTTCATACAAAAGCGAGCTAGTTCACTTTTCTATCTCCAAAACAATTTACCGAATCTAATCACTGTAAATGGATTTTTTTCATAGCTTTTAAAATTTACAGTCATCAGTTTTTTTTAACAAAGAGTGCCAGCCCACCACTGGTTTTTCCTGACATTTAACTATTCTAACTATTTTATTAGGGAATCATGAAAGCAAGTAACACAGATATACACACAAGTCTCTGTGTATCTTAACTTTTTTCCTATTAGGGATCATTAACATTTATCTACAACGTTTACTCCCAATTCCTTTCTGAATATTTTTATCAGATTATATTCTATAAGAAAATCAATCCCTGAGAAGGAAAGAGATTGTTTTCTCTGAAAAAGAACAGAGTAAGGAGGAGACCTAATCCAAACTTTGAAGATACTGAAAAAATTTCGATATGCTAAAGCAATAAGAGCCATCTTAGATGCAAGGGAAGAGACAGCAAGTAATATTGTTATGAAACTTAGTAGAAGTAGATGCAATACAAACTTGGGAAACCGCTTCTATGCCTACAACGATTTAGAATTTTTTAATAAATTGGTCTGCATTGTCGAAGAAATAAAATGAATTTAGTTGTTAAAGAAATGACTGGTATTTTGTAGACGATAGTTTTAAGTTTATTTCGTTTAAATAGGTATAACCTGTGACATTGTATATATCTTCATTTATAACTAAGTAAACATAGCATTCTACGTCTAAGTAAAGGCCTTGGTAGAGGTGTATGAAGTATCTCTACTGATAATATCATCAGCTGAAGTTGTAATAGTATAGTTTATTTAAAAAAAAGTTCATTTATCTTCCATTTATGATACTTTTCAAGACTCTTACTATTGCTACATCCTACCTACTTCCCAACTGGAAGTCTAAGCCGAAGAACGAGGAGAGAGCCTTCGGCTTCTTATACTAATCACCTCTATCTAGGTTTTTCGACAGATCTTATAATATGAACATGCAAAGCAAATTATCAGAGATTAACGTGCCTTGTATCTTAATTGTATAGGTTATTTATTTATTTATTTCTGGTATGTACATTTCATTCTTTCTTTTGCTCACCCTTTTCTTTTTTACTTTCATATATGCACTTTTCTATACTCTTTCACTCTTTCACATACTCATGCTCACTCTCACTGGCACACTCATTCATACAGAGGGTAGATAAAGATAAACTTTTTAACACTAGTGATACGCGAACAAAGGGACACAGGTGGAAACTTAGTACCCAAATGAACCACAGGGACGTTACGAAGAACTTCTTCAGTGTCAGAGTAGTTAACAGATGGAATGCATTAAACAGTAATGTGGTAGAGGCTGACTCCATACACAGTTTCAAATGTAGATATGATAGAGCCCAGTTGGACCAGGAACCTGTACACCAGTTGATTGACAGTTGAGAAGCGGGACCAACGAGCCAGAACTCATCCTCCGCAAGCACAACTAGGTGAGTACAACTAGGTGTACATAAATACACACTCACACAAACATATGTTGGTTCTCATGACACAAGCCCTCACACACGGTGGACAAGCAATGATAATGGTCTCACATGTGACTAGTTGAGTTCAACTTCTGCATATGCAATGCAATGAGTATTGCGCCCCGTTAACTAGACACTACCCCACTCCTTCACACGCACTCTCCAACACTCTGACCAACACCTTCGATCTCTCCGACTCTTCACTTTCACATCCACACCCCTCTCATCCACACTCATACTCCTATACACTCTCTACCACACCCCCACTCATGCTGTATCTCCTTGTTTTCACTCGCACACTGTTTCTCTGGTTCTATGGTAATTTAGTCTAATGGCACAACACACACCTCAGCCATAATTTCCTAGCCAATGAAAAGAGGAATAGGGAAAGGGAAACAAACAAAAAGAAATAGTGAGAATGATAGAGAGAAACAAAGGAAACTTGAGACTTGGAGAAGAAGCAAGTTGGCACATACAAATAGCAAGAGAGAAAGAGGGAGAAGCTATTCAATTTGGCACTCCTCCCGTGTTCCCAGCTAACAGTCTTAACGATCGTCCTAACACAATTCGCCAGCACCTATGGGCAGTTTGGTTGGTAATTGCCTGCGAAATAGGTTTTTAGCCACGTCTTGGGTACAAAGTTCGAAGGTCGTTCCAGTAATAATATATATATATATATATATATATATATATATATATATATATATAGTGTGTGTGTGTGTGTGTGTGTGTCACCTGTGACACCACATATTATACATCTTAAATAACAAAAGTCAAGATCAATGACTAATTCAGATATTAATCACCAAATAAAGCTCCATTACCACTTAGAAGGAGGTGGTCTTCCCTTGCAGCGTACCCTTAGCTTACAAAAGCTACTTTCCACTTGCCAAGTGGCACGCACTTTCATCCTGACCATCACCTGCATCACGAGTTCCACTTGTTCGCGTGGTGTGTGTGTGTGTGTGTGTGTGTGTGAGTTGAGCTCTTTCCAGCGTTGTGGGAATTATATAGCAGGCAGACTTGTGTGGGCTCTGATAACACACAATTACTTTACAAAATCGCCAACTTTAACGACCAACTGCCCTGAAGGGCTTATTCTGTTTGTGTTTCTGAGTGCTTGTGTGAGGTGGGAGGAACAGAGAGTGCGTTGAGAGGGAGGGGGGAGGGAATTAGGGTTTGCGTTGGAGTTGTGTGTATACGTTGAGCGTGTGTGTGTGTGTGTGCGTGTGTGAGAGAGTAGTAGTTAGAAGGAGACAGTTACGCTCGTGGTGTCCCGTCTTGTGTGTAACATTAGTTACAAGACGCTGAGCACCATTAATGGCTTTGGTATCTACTATGTGCGGGAGATTATATTATGAACGCATGTGTCATTCAATTTAATCTATCAGTTTACCACTCTGTTAAAGAATATTTCAGCAAGTTTATTCGTCACCATTATACATACGTACGTGTGTGTGTGTATGTGTGCGTGCGCTTGTGCTTATACGTGGTAATGACTTTTTTTCCGCACATGCAAAATATTCGTTTGCTTATCTAAACGTATCTATGTGATAGCGTGCGTATGTTTAAGAACATGCCTATCTGTAGGTTTTGCTGGCAGACAGGCTGTATGTCTGTCTGCCGGGCTTGGTGAGTCACTGTGGACAGTCGCTTGATCCGACTCTTTCTGTCCATATGCAAAACTCTGCTTTTCAATTTATATAACCTTACCTCTCTGTTTATCTCTCGCAGTCTGCTTAGCTTTTCATTTGCCTAACTTTTAGCTAGCAACTCTATATATCAGTCTTTCTGTTTAACACACAATTTAAAGCTATACAATACACGGTTCATTATGGCCTAATTCTGTACCTCTCTACTTTGCTCTCCTCTATCGTTAAAGCCTTTCAAGTCCATCACCAAACACATGCACTTACCCGAGTGTGTCTGAAGGCTCTCCACTTCAACCACAAAGGCTTATCTTCTATACTTTTATCAACAAAGTTTAAAAAAGAAATCTTGAAAGTTTTTCTTAATATATATTTTCAGTGTGCCTGTAAACTGAAACAGAGAGAGGGCGAGAGAGAGAGAGAGAGAGAAAGAGAGAGAGAGAGAGAGAGAGAGAGAGAGAGAGAGAGAGAGAGAGAGAGAGAGAGAGAGAGAGAGAGAGAGAGAGAGAGACCAAATGCGCCGCTGTTATCAAAGCGATGATGTACATTCTTATAAATTATATTATATATCTCTATTGCAGGCACGTAATTAATATATTTATTATATAACTGTCTTCATAATTTTATTGGGTTTTATATATATATTAATAACATTGGATTTCAACATTATTTTTCTTTGTAATCATTTTAACAAATTATACTGTTGCTACTTTTTCTAATAAAAGTATTGCAACTTCTGCTAATATTTTTATATTTATTTTCACTTCCACTCTAGTTGCTATTACTGCAACTAATACTACTACTACTGTTATTGCAACTTCGGAGTTGAAATATTATTGCCGCAAATTCTCACCTCGACGTAAACTCAATGTTATACACAATTTCATGTCAAACTTATTTCAAAATGTTGTGATATTCTCGTAATATTCCAGAGCCATCCAGCGTGTGTGAAGCATTCCAGACTTCACAATTCAGGAAGGTTACAAAGTACAATTTGGAATTTTTTCAGATGTCAGAGATGTGCCGAGATCACGACACTCATTATGGAATTGTTTCAGACTCAGTGATGAAATTTGACAGCGAGGGATATTTTTAAATAACTCGGAGAATGTAGACTGTCCAGGGACTTGCATTCCACTATACTGCAAGGGTCAACTAATTCCAGAACGCTTTAGCGGTAATCAATTCCAGTGTTCTCAAAGTAATCAATTCAAGTATGCTCAAATTAATCAATTCCAGTATGCTCAATGTAATCATTCTCAGCTTGCTTAATATATCCCTTTCTAGTACACTCAATGTAATCAATTCCAGTATGCTCAATATTATATATTCCAGAATGCTCAATACAGCAATGAAGTTATATTGATTAAAAACTTTCTAATAACAAAACTCTCCAAGATTCGCCAATTCTAAATCTATTATAACATATAAATAATAAAATCTCAAATAAAAAAATATCCAGCACTAGGAAAGGTTGCAAGAACTTACCAATATCAATCAATAGATGCTCTTAAACTCACCAAGTCCGGATTCCGAAGCGCATCTCTAATGATCCAGAGCAACTCTGATTCAAGGCCAACGCACCTTTATATCTCCACTTCATGAGGCCTTCCTCATTAGAGCTTCGCCAGAGTTTGCTGGAAACTGGTGAAGGCATGGAAAGAAGAGCTACGGCACTGCTAGGAGAGATAGGAAGGAAGGAATGAAGGAAGGAAGGAAGGAAGGAAGGAAGGAAGGAAGGAAGGAAGGAAGGAAGGAAGGAAGGAAGGAAGGAAGAGAAGGGCAGGACAGGACAGAGAGGAAACGCCTCCAACATCCGTATGCATTACAGTGCTCCCTGGCGGCCTGCTCAACCTCCCACGTGTCACAGCTTAATCCTTTTTTCCTTGCCAAGCTTCCAGAGACCAGACGCAACCTACAGCCCCCGAGGAGTTGTGAATTTCCTGCTTTCTTTGAGTTCCAGGTTGGTGGTTTTCAGAATCCTGACGCAATCACAAACCACCGAGGAGTAGTGAATTTCCAGTTTTCTTTTTTCCAGACGTCAGCCTCAGCCACTGGTCTCTTGAGGGGGGTAGCTATACAGTAAAAAAATAGTTAGTTTTTTGTATTCCAGGTTGATGGCTTTCAAGAAATGCGCCTCAATCACAAGGCTTTTAGGAGCAGCAGATTTCCAGCTTCCACTTACCCCTCTGGTTGGTGGTCTCAAAGTCGTTAGTTTCAATTCGGTTCGTTTGCAGTAACAAGCTTTCCATTTGCTTAGATTTCCAAGTCTGAACTTACAAGGTATCACTAGCAAGGAAAACCTGTATGGCTTTTTGTACTTCTGGTTCTAAGACCAAAAATAAATTTTTGGTGTCCATTTCTTTCTCCTTCCCTCCCTCATTTCCCTCCCTGTCTGTCTCTCACTTTCTCTCTGCGCCTTGCGGTCTCTCATTCTCTCTGTCCTGTCTCTCTTTTTATTTTTTTCTCATCTCATTTTCTCTTCCGCCCTTTCACTTTCACTCCTTGCTTTGCACATCTGCCTCAGTATCACAAACAATTCCGTGTATTTCATGTGAACGTCTTAGAAACATGCTTTCATGGCCCCCGGTGTTTGATCTGCAAACAAACGGCAATAGAATATGAGACAAGATCTGGTGGGTGTGTCTGTTGGTGGGTGTGTCTGTGGGTGTAAACTCACCTAGTTGCGGGTTTTGAGCTCTGGCTCTTTAGTCCCACCTCTCAGCTGTCAATCAACTGGTGTACAGATTCCTGAGCCTACTGGGCTCTATCATATCTACATTTGAAACTGTGTATGGAGTCAGCCTCCACCACATCACTGCCTAATGCATTCCACTTGTTAACTACTCTGACACTGAAAAAGTTCTTTCTAACGTCCCTGTGGCTCATGTTTCCACCTGTATTCCCTTGTTCGCGTACCACTAGAGTTGAATAGTTTATCCTTGTCTACCCAGTCGATTCCCATGAGGATTTTGTAGGTAGTGATCATGTCACCCCTTACTCTTCTGTCTTCCAGTGTTGTAAGGTGCATTTCCCGCAGCCTTTCCTCGTAATTCATGCCTCTTAGTTCTGGGACTAGTCTAGTGGCATACCTCTGATCTTTTTCCAGTTTCGTCATGTGCTTGACAAGGTACGGGCTCCATGCTGGGGCCGCATACTCCAGGATTGGTCTTACATATGTGGTATACAAGGTTCTGAATGATTGTTTCTTCCTTCCTAAGAAAAGCCTTCAGGAACACAGGGTCCTGAATGCTTTTCTGGTGTTAGCCAGCCTCGCATATACCGCAGACGTAATTCTTTTTGTGTGGGCTTCAGGAGACAGATTTGGTGTGATATCAATTCCTAGATCTTTCTCTCTGTCCGTTTCATTAAGTCTTTCAACTCCTATTCTGTATCCTGTGTCTGGGCTCCTGTTTCCACTGCCTAGTTTCATTATTTGCATTTACTCGGGTTAAACTTTAGCAGCCATCTGTTGGACCATTCATTCAGTCTGTCTAGGTCATCTTGTAGTCTCCTACTATCATCCTCTATTTCAATCCTCTCATTATTTTAACATCATCAGCAAACATTAGGAGAAACGAGTCTATACCTTCTGGAAGATCATTTACATATATCAGAAACAGTATAGGTCCAAGGACTGACGTCTCGCCTCATCCCTCACAGGGATTGTTGTCTTCTGTTGCTTAGGTACTCCTTTATCCAATGGAGTACCTTCTCTTTCACTCCGGCCTGCATCTCCAGCTTTTTCACTACCCTCTTGTGTGGTACTGTATCAAAGGCTTTCTGGCAATCCAAAAATATGCAGTCTGCCCACCCCTCTCTTTCTTGCCTGATTTTTGTGGCCTGGTCGTAGAATTCAATTAATCCTGTGAGGCAGGACTTGCCATCCCTGAACCCATGATGATACTGTGTTACAAAGTTCTTTCGCTCCAGATGTTCCACTAGCTTTTTCGCACAATCTTCTCCATCAGCTTGCATGGTATGGAAGTTAGGGACACTGGCCTGTAGTTCAGTGCCTCCTGTGTACTCACCTATTTGTACTTGCCGGGGTTGAGCTTTGGTCCCGCCTCTCAACTGCCAATCAACTGGTGTACAGGTTCCTGAGCCAACTGGGCTCTATCATATCTACACTTGAAACTGTGAATGGAGTCAGCCTCCGCCTCATCACTTCCTAATGCATTTCATTTATTAACCTCTTTGACACTAAAAAAGTTCTTTCTAATATCTCTGTAGCTCATTTGGGCACTAAATTTCTACCTGTGTCCCCTAGTGCGTAGTGTGTAGTGTGTACAAGTAGTGTGTGCGTGATTGTGTGTTTGTGTTTTTGTGTGTGTCTGTGTGTGTGTGTGTGTGTGTGTGTGTGTGTGTGTGTGTGTGTGTGTTTCTTGCATTTCCTCTAGAAAATACAATGAGCTCTAAGAAATAAAAAGATGATTGTAGCTGAAATTACCTGCATCTTTTCCCTTGCTTTAAGTCATCCATCCATTGAACGAAAATAAAAAAAATCAGTATTGTGAAATTGCTTTAATAGACAGAATTGACGCATGTTAATCCAATCACAATGCAGCGCCGATCTTATTGTGTGTTTTACGAAGCCAAATTGATGACATAAATGTGTCTCGTTTTAAATTGAACAATGATTTGTATCACGGATGCTCTTTATATATATATATATATATATATATATATATATATATATATATATATATATATATATATATATATACATATATATATATATATATATGGTTTATGCAAAGAGGTTGTGCTTAAAGGTTGTGGATCTCTTGAAGCTCATCCGCTTTCAGATAGGAACCGAGGATGCAACAGGCGTTTCCCCTTTGGATCGCCACACTGAGGCGCTGAAACAAAAAACGGGCCGCTCTTGGGTCTCTGGTGACGTCAATGAGCTTGTGTATATATATATATATATATATATATATATATATATATATATATATATATATATATATATATATATATAAAATAGGGAAGGGAGTACCACCTCTGGCTGGAAGAAGGGGGACCCATAGCCTCGGAGGAAACCACACATAACGCATTGGAGGGAATGTGGGTCCCCTCCAATACAGTTTCTGTGTGCTTTTCTCCTACCACCCCCTTCCCTTTTTTTTTTTTTCCTTTATTGTGTATTTAAAGGTTACAAAACATACAAGACAAATGCCTAAAGGTTATGGATCTCTTGAAGCTCCTCCGCTTCTGGACAGGAACCGAGGACGCAGCAAGCATTTCCCCTCTGGACCGCCACACTGAGACGCTGAAATAAAAAACTGGAAGCCCTTGGGTCTCTGGTGACGTCAATGAGCTTGGACCCCAATTCCTTGAGAAATCCCAAGGCACTCTTGCCCCAGGGGCCATGCGTCTCAGACGCTATGGGAACAAAGAGGTATTGACCTTCCAGTCGCCTGTACTTGAGTGATTTTGCTGTTTCCCTGTGGTTGGCCGCCCCACCTGCTTGATCAGCTCCCAAGTGTACATAGGTGTCAGCCAGGGTGGATACACACGTGTAGTCCCACACCAACTGTCTACCCTCCTTCCATGAGTATATGGTGATGCCATCAGGGCGAAGTGCTGGGAAATCCGGGTTTTGGACCCCTAGGATGCGAGGTTCTCTCTCCGCTGGGCACCCAGCTGAGACGAGGCTTCTCTTGATGATGTCATTGACCTCGTTGTGTCTTGCATGCCAGCCCTTTGTGCTTCCGCAATGCAACCCATGCAGTCCGTATTGGTCTGCTTCCACCCTGTTGCAAATACACTTGTATTCAGTGTGAATTGGGGCACCAAGGCGGAGGGCCACTGCTACACGAAGGGATTCTGGATCTAGGCGCGTGCCCATTGCAGACATGGGTACTGCCAGGAGGAAGTCTCCTGCATGGGGGGCACGCACTGCTCTGAGGCGGGCTTTCTCCTTGTCTGATGTTGCGACGCTTAGCATGGCATCAGCTACTTTTTCCACTAGAGGGTGGTCCCAGCCGGACTGTTTGTGTTGTTTTGTTGGCTCTATAATGGTTGCTGGGGCTGCAAGAGCATTCCACTGATTTGAACATTCAGTGAAATCAGGATCGTGTATTCCTGCTGAATCTCTCAGGGTTGCAGGTAAAATATCTCTGACGAGGTCGTGCGATGCATGAGAGGAGGAAAGGAAGGCTGGTAGAGCAATTTGGGAGGCTGTGCGGACACCAAGGCCGCCGAGTCTTACAGGAAGGGTTGCTTGCTCCCACTGAGAGTCGTCCAATGGCAGGTTCAGGACTTTCACCAGCATGGACCTCAAGTTATATATATATAACAAGTTAACAAGGACCTCAAGTTATATATATATATATATATATATATATATATATGTATGTATGTATGTATATATATATATATATATATATATATATATATATATATATATATATATATATATATATATATATATATATATATATATATATATATATATATATGCAGAATAGCCACATTTAAAAAGTGAAATATTTGCTAGAGCGCTATCGACCCTATTCAGGCCTTTTTATGCATATGTTAATGAACTTGAGAACTGGGTAAGATTAATGATTCTAGCACGAATCTTCTCAACATTTCTTATATTCTTCTTCACCTGAAAACACCTATAATATGTGTTTCGTTGGCCTTGTCAACATTTCCAAAGGCAGCGTACAAGTGAAATATAAAATTGAAATTGCGTGTATATTGTTTTAATGTATATAATATTTAGCGGTAAAAAAAGATAAATAAATATTTGCTGCCTGATACATTACATAAATAAAAGATCATGAGGATTAGGAAAAAATCATTATATATGTCTGTGATGCGGCCACACGTGTCAGCCTTTTGTTGGCGTGTGTCATGTGTCACGTGTGGTGCTGTGTCCATCAAGATACACGCACTGCCTCCCTTGCCCGTGTCCCCAGAGGTGCGTGGCTACATTTGTCACGTGACTGATGCTCACCGAGTCCATCCTCCACTTTTTCGCATGAAAAGCTGTTTGCATCGTTGCAACATGCGTACTTCACATCAGTATGAAGCAATGTTTCATTAACGTTAGCTGCATTAAAGCAAATATTTTTGTAATCATTAAAATGAGACATGCATAGACAAATACACAGATATGCATAAGCACAAACACAGTTACAAAGATACAGGCAGACATAGAGACGAGGACTAACACAGATAGGCAGACAATGAGGTGAATACAGTTACCCCTGAAACCACACCTACACATAAAATCATAACCCCCCTCTTTACAACACACACACACACACACACACACACACACACACACACGCACGCGCGTGCATGAGTTTTTGACAGCCAACTAGGGAGCGTAAGTGTGTTTTATTGTTAAACTCATCATTCTCCTAAGAAAATTCTATATAACACAATAGCAAATATTGTATTAATACGAATAAATTTCAAATGTATGAAAATCCTATAAAATAATACGAGCTAGAAAGCAATAATGTATTGAAGAATTTGTTAAGATAATTGACAGAGGAGAGATGGGAAAATGAGCTACGTATAGGAAGACAGAGAAGTGGGCACAGAAGGCAAGTTTGAAGTTATGATTTCGTTGACTATGTGTTCTTGTGAGGGTATTTGGTTAGACACCAGCCTCTGGGATTAACTTACAGATGCCGCTGAAGACACGTTCTACAATTGTAATCCGATTGCACTAATTTCAGGGTACACCTGCTGCCATGAGAGCAGGAGTACACCTGTGTGTTTGAGAGGAACAATTTTTATAACAACTTGGAAGGTTTGAGTCCAATCGAGGTTTTAAGAAATCGCTTTAAAAGCTCATCATCTCAAAGTATATTCCCCCAGATATTTTTTTTCTGAATGCCATAAAATGCTCAAATATTTTTCAACGCTATGACATATATTCCATAAATGCTGCCGAGAGACTGTATTTTCATGTCCTTTTGCTCTCTCTAAAACTAAATTGCCTATTATTTACATTCTTATTAATAATTATGGTGTAAGCTTGCTTGGAACGCCAGTCAGATCTGACATCCCAGTTTTTTATGTTCTGTAGGAAGGCATACATTCTCTGCCTATTTCCTATGCTTGCTGAACCAGTTGGTACTCTCTCGGGGAGACACACAGTCTCAGCATTACCTGCTACTGAACCAGTTGGAATTCTCTATGGAGGCTCAAAGTTTCTGCCATTGTTCTTACTCACTGAGCCAGTTAGTATTCTCTAGAGAGGTGCATAGTCTTTGCCAGTCTCCGAGTGCCAGTTATTATTTGCTGTTACACAGTTATTACTTATATTGTGTGATATATTTTATATTTAATGTATATTTATATTTGTTATTTATATATTTTACTTTTATATTTATTATTATTATTGTTATTATCAGTTTTTTATATCACTTGTAAGATAACTTTGGTCACCACCACCCTGCTACCTTCAGTTTTTTTCTCTACTATTACCTTATAATCTAAATATATTATTTTATGCAGCACTAGGCACTACTAATGAATTAATTTATATTCTGGCATTATAATGTGGGGCTCATTATCATCCACATTATCATTCTGATGACCTCGCTCACTCCCAAATTGTAAATTTTTCAAAAACAGCGCCAGCTTTCTTTTGTTATTGAATTAAACGATGTTAAAAAAAATACACGAGTGTCGAATGTGTTGTGATACGATGTTTTATCATGGGAGTTTTTTTTTATATAATAATAATTATTATTTTATTGTATTAGTTACTTTTATTTTTAGTATTAATAATTAATGCATTTTTATTATATTTGTTTAATAGTTATTTTTTAAAATATATATACTTTTTCAAATCACTTGCAGATTACCTAATGCGTGCTGGAACTGTACTTTACCTGTGTAGTTTTCTGTCGTTGTTTATGTCAAGTTACTTGTAACCGTTTTGCGACAGCTGAAGCCGTGTGGGTACAGTTAGCTGTAGTCTTGTGTTGCTGGGAAGGAGGGAGCTGTGGAGAAGCAAAGTGTGAGGTATGAGGGAAGTAGTTGTAAAGAGGTATTTGTGAGGTATGAGATCAGGCGAATAAGACACAGGCAGTACAGCCACAGTTCTTCTGTAATTGAGAATCAGAATCTAAGAAGATGAGGTTAATAGATCAAATTGGTATTATTCTATTTTAATATTGATACTCTTTAATAATATATTTGATAACATTTATAAGCATAGTTGTTATCATTATCTTCGGAGTTATCATTGTTGTTTTCATTGGGGGTTATGGCTATCGTTTCTCTCCTGGTAATTGGAGTGAAGTGCACAAACGATCACCAGCCTTAGGGAACGAGCAAATCTAATGGCATATTACGTACCATTCTCACTGTACGAGGTCAGAGACGCTCAAGTGGCGACTGCGAATCTGAATGAGCGCGACTAACGGCCCTACACAGATCTCATATTCCAAATGGCAAACTGACAATTTGGTTTCGGTTCTAATTTGATCCAATTTTCGGACGAATTCTGACACAGTTTCAGAGGATAATGCTAGTTGAAGTGTGGTAGAGCCTCATGCCCGTTTGCCCAATTCCATCCTATATCTCTACTCTCTCACTGCCTTGGGTTACTCTATTTTATCTCCTTTATCCTATTTTCTTGTTCATCCTATTCCCTCTCATTTCCTTCTGCTCCATCCTTCTCTTCATTGTTCTCACCTCTCTTATCTCCCCTTTCCTACCTCCTCCTTACTTTTCCTTTCTTCTCTCTCTCTTCCCCTTGCCGGCGTCACATTCTTCTCTCCCTCAATCTCTCCCTTGGTCTCCATCCCTACCCTCTCCGTCTCCGTCAATAACTCTCATCCCTCCCTCCTTCCATCTTTTCCTTCTTGACACCTTTCTTGCCTCACTTCTTCCCTTTTTTTCCTTTCCCTACTTCCCTCCTACTTCTCTAAATTCCCTCTTTTCCTCATGCATCATTTCCTCGTTCAAGTGAAATTCTATGAGTGAGAAAGGAATGCATATTCGGGGTGTTATTTGCAGACTTTAGTTAAACGATCGGTGCTGCTTCATAAACTGGAAATAAAGGCTGATGGCTATATACACCTGGCTTCATTTCCCGCAGCGAGAGGGTGAGTGAGAGAGAGCCAGCGAGGTAAATAGTTAAATTCTTAGGAAGCAACGATTGCGCTAGGATTGACCGAGGGATCGAGATAGAGATAGTGAGCGCGGCAGAGGGAGATTAATATTGGACGATCA